>NW_027669989.1:0-30256 GCF_964188305.1 Podarcis bocagei | reverse complement strand
AGGGGAGCATTTTCAACCGGTTGGCACCATTTTTGAGTGAATTGCCAAAAGTCAGATTTTTGCTGAAATTGTGACCCCGGGGCTTAGGGATTTTTTCAAAAAAATATTTTCTGCCGGTTAAGTTTTTGAGGGCTGATTTCTTGTCCTGGGATAAAAAGCCTTCTGTTTCCATTGCCAAAGCTTTCAGGAGAGCATTTTCAAGCTTTTGGCACCATTTTTGAGTGAATTGCCAAAAGTCAGATTTTTGCTGAAATTGTGACCCCAGGGCTTAGGATTTTTTCAAAAAAATATTTTCTGCCGGTTAAGTTTTTGAGGGCTGATTTCTTGTCCTGGGATAAAAAGCCTTCTTTTTCCATCGCCAAAGCTTTCAGGGGAGCATTTGCAACCGGTTGGCACCATTTTTGAGTGAATCGCCAAAAGTCAGATTTTTGCTGAAATTGTGACCCCGGGCTTATGGATTTTTTCAAAAAATATTTTCTGCCGGTTAAGTTTTTGAGGGCTGATTTCTTGTCCTGGGATAAAAAGCCTTCTGTTTCCATTGCCAAAGCTTTCAGGAGAGCATTTTCAAGCTTTTGGCACCATTTTTGAGTGAATTGCCAAAAGTCAGATTTTTGCTGAAATTGTGACCCCGGGGCTTAGGGATTTTTTCAAAAAAATATTTTCTGCCGGTTAAGTTTTTGAGGGCTGATTTCTTGTCCTGGATAAGAAGCCTTCTGTTTCCATCGCCAAAGCTTTCAGGAGAGTATTTTCAAGCTTTTGGCACCATTTTTGAGTGAATTGCCAAAAGTCAGATTTTTGCTGAAATTGTGAACCCCGGGGCTTAGGGATTTTTTCAAAAAAATATTTTCTGCCGGTTAAGTTTTTGAGGGCTGATTTCTTGTCCTGGGATAAGAAGCCTTCTGTTTCCATCGCCAAAGCTTTCAGGAGAGCATTTCCAAGCTTTTGGCACCATTTTTGAGTGAATTGCCAAAAGTCAGATTTTTGCTGAAATTGTGACCCCGGGGCTTAGGGATTTTTTCAAAAAATATTTTCTGCCGGTTAAGTTTTTGAGGGCTGATTTCTTGTCCTGGGATAAAAAGCCTTCTGTTTCCATCGCCAAAGCTTTCAGGAGAGCATTTTCAAGCTTTTGGCACCATTTTTGAGTGAATTGCCAAAAGTCAGATTTTTGCTGAAATTGTGACCCCGGGGCTTAGGGATTTTTTCAAAAAAATATTTTCTGCCGGTTAAGTTGTTGAGGGCTTATTTCTTTTCCTGGGATAAAAAGCCTTCTGTTTCCATCGCCAAAGCTTTCAGGAGAGCGTTTTCAAGCTTTTGGCACCATTTTTGAGTGAATTGCCAAAAGTCAGATTTTTGCTGAAATTGTGACCCCGGGGCTTAGGGATTTTTTCAAAAAAATATTTTCTGCCGGTTAAGTTTTTGAGGGCTGATTTCTTTTCCTGGGATAAAAAGACTTCTGTTTCCATCGCCAAAGCTTCCAGGAGAGCATTTTCAAGCTTTTGGCCACCATTTTTGAGTGATTTGCCAAAAGTCAGATTTTTGCTGAAATTGTGACCCCAGGGCTTAGGGATTTTTTCAAAAAATGTTTTTTGCCGGTTAAGTTTTTGAGGGCTGATTTCTTGTCCTGTGATAAAAAGCCTTCTTTTTCCATCGCCAAAGCTTTCAGGGGAGCATTTTCAACCGGTTGGCACCATTTTTGAGTGAATTGCCAAAAGTCAGATTTTTGCTGAAATTGTGACCCTGGGGCTTAGGGATTTTTTCAAAAAAATATTTTCTGCCGGTTAAGTTTTTGAGGGCTGATTTCTTGTCCTGGGATAAAAAGCCTTCTGTTTCCATTGCCAAAGCTTTCAGGAGAGCATTTTCAAGCTTTTGGCACCATTTTTGAGTGAATTGCCAAAAGTCAGATTTTTGCTGAAATTGTGACCTCGGGGCTTAGGGATTTTTTCAAAAAAATATTTTCTGCCGGTTAAGTTTTTGAGGGCTGATTTCTTTTCCTGGGATAAAAAGCCTTCTGTTTCCATCGCCAAAGCTTCCAGGGGAGCATTTTCAAGCTTTTGGCACCATTTTTGAGTGAATTGCCAAAAGTCAGATTTTTGCTGAAATTGTGAACGCGGGGCTTAGGGATTTTTTCAAAAAAATATTTTCTGCCGGTTAAGTTTTTGAGGGCTGATTTCTTGTCCTGGGATAAGAAGCCTTCTGTTTCCATCGCCAAAGCTTTCAGGAGAGCATTTTCAAGCTTTTGACACCATTTTTGAGTGAATTGCCAAAAGTCAGATTTTTGCTGAAATTGTGACCCCGGGGCTTAGGGATTTTTTCAAAAAAATATTTTCTGCCGGTTAAGTTTTTGAGGGCTGATTTCTTGTCCTGGGATAAAAAGCCTTCTGTTTCCATTGCCAAAGCTTTCAGGAGAGCATTTTCAAGCTTTTGGCACCATTTTTGAGTGAATTGCCAAAAGTCAGATTTTTGCTGAAATTGTGACCCCAGGGCTTAGGGATTTTTTCAAAAAAATGTTTTCTGCCGGTTAAGTTTTTGAGGGCTGATTTCTTGTCCTGTGATAAAAAGCCTTCTTTTTCCATCGCCAAAGCTTTCAGGGGAGCATTTTCAACCGGTTGGCACCATTTTTGAGTGAATTGCCAAAAGTCAGATTTTTGCTGAAATTGTGACCCTGGGGCTTAGGGATTTTTTCAAAAAAATATTTTCTGCCGGTTAAGTTTTTGAGGGCTGATTTCTTGTCCTGGGATAAAAAGCCTTCTGTTTCCATTGCCAAAGCTTTCAGGAGAGCATTTTCAAGCTTTTGGCACCATTTTTGAGTGAATTGCCAAAAGTCAGATTTTTGCTGAAATTGTGACCCCAGGGCTTAGGGATTTTTTCAAAAAAATATTTTCTGCCGGTTAAGTTTTTGAGGGCTGATTTCTTGTCCTGGGATAAAAAGCCTTCTTTTTCCATCGCCAAAGCTTTCAGGGGAGCATTTGCAACCGGTTGGCACCATTTTTGAGTGAATTGCCAAAAGTCAGATTTTTGCTGAAATTGTGACCCCGGGGCTTAGGGATTTTTTCAAAAAAATATTTTCTGCCGGTTAAGTTTTTGAGGGCTGATTTCTTGTCCTGGGATAAAAAGCCTTCTGTTTCCATTGCCAAAGCTTTCAGGAGAGCATTTTCAAGCTTTTGGCACCATTTTTGAGTGAATTGCCAAAAGTCAGATTTTTGCTGAAATTGTGACCCCAGGGCTTAGGGATTTTTTCAAAAAAATGTTTTCTGCCGGTTAAGTTTTTGAGGGCTGATTTCTTGTCCTGTGATAAAAAGCCTTCTTTTTCCATCGCCAAAGCTTTCAGGGGAGCATTTTCAACCGGTTGGCACCATTTTTGAGTGAATTGCCAAAAGTCAGATTTTTGCTGAAATTGTGACCCCGGGGCTTAGGGATTTTTTCAAAAAAATATTTTCTGCCGGTTAAGTTTTTGAGGGCTGATTTCTTGTCCTGGGATAAGAAGCCTTCTGTTTCCATCGCCAAAGCTTTCAGGAGAGCATTTCCAAGCTTTTGGCACCATTTTTGAGTGAATTGCCAAAAGTCAGATTTTTGCTGAAATTGTGACCCCGGGGCTTAGGGATTTTTTCAAAAAAATATTTTCTGCCGGTTAAGTTTTTGAGGGCTGATTTCTTGTCCTGGGATAAAAAGCCTTCTGTTTCCATCGCCAAAGCTTTCAGGAGAGCATTTTCAAGCTTTTGGCACCATTTTTGAGTGAATTGCCAAAAGTCAGATTTTTGCTGAAATTGTGAACCCCGGGGCTTAGGGATTTTTTCAAAAAAATATTTTCTGCCGGTTAAGTTTTTGAGGGCTGATTTCTTGTCCTGGGATAAAAAGACTTCTTTTTCCATCGCCAAAGCTTTCAGGGGAGCATTTGCAACCGGTTGGCACCATTTTTGAGTGAATTGCCAAAAGTCAGATTTTTGCTGAAATTGTGACCCCGGGGCTTAGGGATTTTTTCAAAAAAATATTTTCTGCCGGTTAAGTTTTTGAGGGCTGATTTCTTGTCCTGGGATAAAAAGCCTTCTGTTTCCATCGCCAAAGCTTTCAGGAGAGCATTTTCAAGCTTTTGGCACCATTTTTGAGTGAATTGCCAAAAGTCAGATTTTTGCTGAAATTGTGACCCCGGGGCTTAGGGATTTTTTCAAAAAAATATTTTCTGCCGGTTAAGTTGTTGAGGGCTTATTTCTTTTCCTGGGATAAAAAGCCTTCTGTTTCCATCGCCAAAGCTTTCAGGAGAGCGTTTTCAAGCTTTTGGCACCATTTTTGAGTGAATTGCCAAAAGTCAGATTTTTGCTGAAATTGTGACCCCGGGGCTTAGGGATTTTTTCAAAAAAATATTTTCTGCCGGTTAAGTTTTTGAGGGCTGATTTCTTTTCCTGTGATAAAAAGCCTTCTGTTTCCATCGCCAAAGCTTCCAGGAGAGCATTTTCAAGCTTTTGGCACCATTTTTGAGTGAATTGCCAAAAGTCAGATTTTTGCTGAAATTGTGACCCCAGGGCTTAGGGATTTTTTCAAAAAAATGTTTTCTGCCGGTTAAGTTTTTGAGGGCTGATTTCTTGTCCTGTGATAAAAAGCCTTCTTTTTCCATCGCCAAAGCTTTCAGGGGAGCATTTTCAACCGGTTGGCACCATTTTTGAGTGAATTGCCAAAAGTCAGATTTTTGCTGAAATTGTGACCCTGGGGCTTAGGGATTTTTTCAAAAAAATATTTTCTGCCGGTTAAGTTTTTGAGGGCTGATTTCTTGTCCTGGGATAAAAAGCCTTCTGTTTCCATTGCCAAACCTTTCAGAAGAGCATTTTCAAGCTTTTGGCACCATTTTTGAGTGAATTGCCAAAAGTCAGATTTTTGCTGAAATTGTGACCCCGGGGCTTAGGGATTTTTTCAAAAAAATATTTTCTGCCGGTTAAGTTTTTGAGGGCTGATTTCTTTTCCTGGGATAAAAAGCCTTCTGTTTCCATCGCCAAAGCTTCCAGGGGAGCATTTTCAAGCTTTTGGCACCATTTTTGAGTGAATTGCCAAAAGGCAGATTTTTGCTGAAATTGTGAACGCGGGGCTTAGGGATTTTTTCAAAAAAATATTTTCTGCCGGTTAAGTTTTTGAGGGCTGATTTCTTGTCCTGGGATAAGAAGCCTTCTGTTTCCATCGCCAAAGCTTTCAGGAGAGCATTTTCAAGCTTTTGGCACCATTTCTGAGTGAATTGCCAAAAGTCAGATTTTTGCTGAAATTGTGACCCCGGGGCTTAGGGATTTTTTCAAAAAAATATTTTCTGCCGGTTAAGTTTTTGAGGGCTGATTTCTTGTCCTGGGATAAAAAGCCTTCTGTTTCCATTGCCAAAGCTTTCAGGAGAGCATTTTCAAGCTTTTGGCACCATTTTTGAGTGAATTGCCAAAAGTCAGATTTTTGCTGAAATTGTGACCCCAGGGCTTAGGGATTTTTTCAAAAAAATGTTTTCTGCCGGTTAAGTTTTTGAGGGCTGATTTCTTGTCCTGTGATAAAAAGCCTTCTTTTTCCATCGCCAAAGCTTTCAGGGGAGCATTTTCAACCGGTTGGCACCATTTTTGAGTGAATTGCCAAAAGTCAGATTTTTGCTGAAATTGTGACCCTGGGGCTTAGGGATTTTTTCAAAAAAATATTTTCTGCCGGTTAAGTTTTTGAGGGCTGATTTCTTGTCCTGGGATAAAAAGCCTTCTGTTTCCATTGCCAAAGCTTTCAGGAGAGCATTTTCAAGCTTTTGGCACCATTTTTGAGTGAATTGCCAAAAGTCAGATTTTTGCTGAAATTGTGACCCCAGGGCTTAGGGATTTTTTCAAAAAAATATTTTCTGCCGGTTAAGTTTTTGAGGGCTGATTTCTTGTCCTGGGATAAAAAGCCTTCTTTTTCCATCGCCAAAGCTTTCAGGGGAGCATTTGCAACCGGTTGGCACCATTTTTGAGTGAATTGCCAAAAGTCAGATTTTTGCTGAAATTGTGACCCCGGGGCTTAGGGATTTTTTCAAAAAAATATTTTCTGCCGGTTAAGTTTTTGAGGGCTGATTTCTTGTCCTGGGATAAAAAGCCTTCTGTTTCCATTGCCAAAGCTTTCAGGAGAGCATTTTCAAGCTTTTGGCACCATTTTTGAGTGAATTGCCAAAAGTCAGATTTTTGCTGAAATTGTGACCCCAGGGCTTAGGGATTTTTTCAAAAAAATGTTTTCTGCCGGTTAAGTTTTTGAGGGCTGATTTCTTGTCCTGTGATAAAAAGCCTTCTTTTTCCATCGCCAAAGCTTTCAGGGGAGCATTTTCAACCAGTTGGCACCATTTTTGAGTGAATTGCCAAAAGTCAGATTTTTGCTGAAATTGTGACCCCGGGGCTTAGGGATTTTTTCAAAAAAATATTTTCTGCCGGTTAAGTTTTTGAGGGCTGATTTCTTGTCCTGGGATAAAAAGCCTTCTGTTTCCATCGCCAAAGCTTTCAGGAGAGCATTTTCAAGCTTTTGGCACCATTTTTGAGTGAATTGCCAAAAGTCAGATTTTTGCTGAAATTGTGACCCCGGGGCTTAGGGATTTTTTCAAAAAAATATTTTCTGCCGGTTAAGTTTTTGAGGGCTGATTTCTTGTCCTGGGATAAGAAGCCTTCTGTTTCCATCGCCAAAGCTTTCAGGAGAGTATTTTCAAGCTTTTGGCACCATTTTTGAGTGAATTGCCAAAAGTCAGATTTTTGCTGAAATTGTGACCCCGGGGCTTAGGGATTTTTTCAAAAAAATATTTTCTGCCGGTTAAGTTTTTGAGGGCTGATTTCTTGTCCTGGGATAAGAAGCCTTCTGTTTCCATCGCCAAAGCTTTCAGGAGAGCATTTCCAAGCTTTTGGCACCATTTTTGAGTGAATTGCCAAAAGTCAGATTTTTGCTGAAATTGTGACCCCGGGGCTTAGGGATTTTTTCAAAAAAATATTTTCTGCCGGTTAAGTTTTTGAGGGCTGATTTCTTGTCCTGGGATAAAAAGCCTTCTGTTTCCATCGCCAAAGCTTTCAGGAGAGCATTTTCAAGCTTTTGGCACCATTTTTGAGTGAATTGCCAAAAGTCAGATTTTTGCTGAAATTGTGACCCCGGGGCTTAGGGATTTTTTCAAAAAAATATTTTCTGCCGGTTAAGTTTTTGAGGGCTGATTTCTTGTCCTGTGATAAAAAGCCTTCTTTTTCCATCGCCAAAGCTTTCAGGGGAGCATTTTCAACCGGTTGGCACCATTTTTGAGTGAATTGCCAAAAGTCAGATTTTTGCTGAAATTGTGACCCCGGGGCTTAGGGATTTTTTCAAAAAAATATTTTCTGCCGGTTAAGTTTTTGAGGGCTGATTTCTTGTCCTGGGATAAAAAGCCTTCTTTTTCCATCGCCAAAGCTTTCAGGGGAGCATTTGCAACCGGTTGGCACCATTTTTGAGTGAATTGCCAAAAGTCAGATTTTTGCTGAAATTGTGACCCCGGGGCTTAGGGATTTTTTCAAAAAAATATTTTCTGCCGGTTAAGTTTTTGAGGGCTGATTTCTTGTCCTGTGATAAAAAGCCTTCTGTTTCCATCGCCAAAGCTTCCAGGAGAGCATTTTCAAGCTTTTGGCACCATTTTTGAGTGAATTGCTAAAAGTCAGATTTTTGCTGAAATTGTGAACGCGGGGCTTAGGGATTTTTTCAAAAAAATGTTTTTTGCCGGTTAAGTTTTTGAGGGCTGATTTCTTGTCCTGTGATAAAAAGCCTTCTTTTTCCATCGCCAAAGCTTTCAGGGGAGCATTTTCAACCGGTTGGCACCATTTTTGAGTGAATTGCCAAAAGTCAGATTTTTGCTGAAATTGTGAACGCGGGGCTTAGGGATTTTTTCAAAAAAATGTTTTTTGCCGGTTAAGTTTTTGAGGGCTGATTTCTTGTCCTGTGATAAAAAGCCTTCTTTTTCCATCGCCAAAGCTTTCAGGGGAGCATTTTCAACCGGTTGGCACCATTTTTGAGTGAATTGCCAAAAGTCAGATTTTTGCTGAAATTGTGACCCTGGGGCTTAGGGATTTTTTCAAAAAAATATTTTCTGCCGGTTAAGTTTTTGAGGGCTGATTTCTTGTCCTGGGATAAGAAGCCTTCTGTTTCCATCGCCAAAGCTTTCAGGAGAGCATTTTCAAGCTTTTGGCACCATTTTTGAGTGAATTGCCAAAAGTCAGATTTTTGCTGAAATTTTTTTTCAAAAAAAAATTTTCTGCCGGTTAAGTTTTTGAGGGCTGATTTCTTGTCCTGGGATAAAAAGCCTTCCGTTTCCATCGCCAAAGCTTTCAGGAGAGCATTTTCAAGCTTTTGGCACCATTTTTGAGTGAATTGCCAAAAGTCAGATTTTTGCTGAAATTGTGACCCCGGGGCTTAGGGATTTTTTCAAAAAAATATTTTCTGCCGGTTAAGTTTTTGAGGGCTGATTTCTTTTCCTGTGATAAAAAGCCTTCTGTTTCGAGTGCCAAACCTTTCAGGAGATCATTTTCAAGCTTTTTACACCATTTTTGAGTCAATTGCCAAAAGTCAGATTTTTGCTGAAATTGTGACCCCGGGGCTTAGGGATTTTTTCAAAAAAATATTTTCTGCCGGTTAAGTTTTTGAGGGCTGATTTCTTGTCCTGGGATAAAAAGCCTTCTGTTTCCATCGCCAAAGCTTTCAGGAGAGCATTTTCAAGCTTTTGGCACCATTTTTGAGTGAATTGCCAAAAGTCAGATTTTTGCTGAAATTGTGACCCCGGGGCTTAGGGATTTTTTCAAAAAAATATTTTCTGCCGGTTAAGTTTTTGAGGGCTGATTTCTTGTCCTGGGATAAAAAGCCTTCTGTTTCCATCGCCAAAGCTTTCAGGAGAGCATTTTCAAGCTTTTGGCACCATTTTTGAGTGAATTGCCAAAAGTCAGATTTTTGCTGAAATTGTGACCCCGGGGCTTAGGGATTTTTTCAAAAAAATATTTTCTGCCGGTTAAGTTTTTGAGGGCTGATTTCTTGTCCTGGGATAAGAAGCCTTCTGTTTCCATCGCCAAAGCTTTCAGGAGAGCATTTTCAAGCTTTTGGCACCATTTTTGAGTGAATTGCCAAAAGTCAGATTTTTGCTGAAATTTTTTTTCAAAAAAAAATTTTCTGCCGGTTAAGTTTTTGAGGGCTGATTTCTTGTCCTGGGATAAAAAGCCTTCCGTTTCCATCGCCAAAGCTTTCAGGAGAGCATTTTCAAGCTTTTGGCACCATTTTTGAGTGAATTGCCAAAAGTCAGATTTTTGCTGAAATTGTGACCCCGGGGCTTAGGGATTTTTTCAAAAAAATATTTTCTGCCGGTTAAGTTTTTGAGGGCTGATTTCTTTTCCTGTGATAAAAAGCCTTCTGTTTCGAGTGCCAAACCTTTCAGGAGATCATTTTCAAGCTTTTTACACCATTTTTGAGTCAATTGCCAAAAGTCAGATTTTTGCTGAAATTGTGACCCCGGGGCTTAGGGATTTTTTCAAAAAAATATTTTCTGCCGGTTAAGTTTTTGAGGGCTGATTTCTTGTCCTGGGATAAAAAGCCTTCTGTTTCCATCGCCAAAGCTTTCAGGAGAGCATTTTCAAGCTTTTGGCACCATTTTTGAGTGAATTGCCAAAAGTCAGATTTTTGCTGAAATTGTGACCCCGGGGCTTAGGGATTTTTTCAAAAAAATATTTTCTGCCGGTTAAGTTTTTGAGGGCTGATTTCTTGTCCTGGGATAAAAAGCCTTCTGTTTCCATCGCCAAAGCTTTCAGGAGAGCATTTTCAAGCTTTTGGCACCATTTTTGAGTGAATTGCCAAAAGTCAGATTTTTGCTGAAATTGTGACCCCGGGGCTTAGGGATTTTTTAAAAAAAATATTTTCTGCCGGTTAAGTTTTTGAGGGCTGATTTCTTTTCCTGTGATAAAAAGCCTTCTGTTTCCATCGCCAAAGCTTTCAGGAGAGCATTTTCAAGCTTTTGGCACCATTTTTGAGTGAATTGCCAAAAGTCAGATTTTTGCTGAAATTGTGACCCCGGGGCTTAGGGATTTTTTCAAAAAAATATTTTCTGCCGGTTAAGTTTTTGAGGGCTGATTTCTTGTCCTGGGATAAAAAGCCTTCTGTTTCCATCGCCAAAGCTTTCAGGAGAGCATTTTCAAGCTATTGGCACCATTTTTGAGTGAATTGCCAAAAGTCAGATTTTTGCTGAAATTGTGAACCCCGGGGCTTAGGGATTTTTTCAAAAAAATATTTTCTGCCGGTTAAGTTTTTGAGGGCTGATTTCTTGTCCTGGGATAAAAAGCCTTCTGTTTCCATCGCCAAAGCTTTCAGGGGAGCATTTGCAACCGGTTGGCACCATTTTTGAGTGAATTGCCAAAAGTCAGATTTTTGCTGAAATTGTGACCCCGGGGCTTAGGGATTTTTTCAAAAAAATATTTTCTGCCGGTTAAGTTGTTGAGGGCTTATTTCTTTTCCTGGGATAAAAAGCCTTCTGTTTCCATCGCCAAAGCTTTCAGGAGAGCGTTTTCAAGCTTTTGGCACCATTTTTGAGTGAATTGCCAAAAGTCAGATTTTTGCTGAAATTGTGACCCCGGAGCTTAGGGATTTTTTCAAAAAAATATTTTCTGCCGGTTAAGTTTTTGAGGGCTGATTTCTTGTCCTGGGATAAAAAGCCTTCTGTTTCCATCGCCAAAGCTTTCAGGGGAGCATTTGCAACCGGTTGGCACCATTTTTGAGTGAATTGCCAAAAGTCAGATTTTTGCTGAAATTGTGACCCCGGGGCTTAGGGATTTTTTCAAAAAAATATTTTCTGCCGGTTAAGTTGTTGAGGGCTTATTTCTTTTCCTGGGATAAAAAGCCTTCTGTTTCCATCGCCAAAGCTTTCAGGAGAGCGTTTTCAAGCTTTTGGCACCATTTTTGAGTGAATTGCCAAAAGTCAGATTTTTGCTGAAATTGTGACCCTGGGGCTTAGGGATTTTTTCAAAAAAATATTTTCTGCCGGTTAAGTTTTTGAGGGCTGATTTCTTTTCCTGTGATAAAAAGCCTTCTGTTTCCATCGCCAAAGCTTCCAGGAGAGCATTTTCAAGCTTTTGGCACCATTTTTGAGTGAATTGCCAAAGGTCAGATTTTTGCTGAAATTGTGACCCCGGGGCTTAGGGATTTTTTCAAAAAAATATTTTCTGCCGGTTAAGTTTTTGAGGGCTGATTTCTTGTCCTGGGATAAGAAGCCTTCTGTTTCCATCGCCAAAGCTTTCAGGAGAGCATTTCCAAGCTTTTGGCACCATTTTTGAGTGAATTGCCAAAAGTCAGATTTTTGCTGAAATTGTGACCCCGGGGCTTAGGGATTTTTTCAAAAAAATATTTTCTGCCGGTTAAGTTTTTGAGGGCTGATTTCTTGTCCTGGGATAAAAAGCCTTCTGTTTCGAGTGCCAAACCTTTCAGGAGAGCATTTTCAAGCTTTTGGCACCATTTTTGAGTGAATTGCCAAAAGTCAGATTTTTGCTGAAATTGTGACCCCGGGGCTTAGGGATTTTTTCAAAAAAATATTTTCTGCCGGTTAAGTTTTTGAGGGCTGATTTCTTGTCCTGGGATAAGAAGCCTTCTGTTTCCATCGCCAAAGCTTTCAGGAGAGCATTTCCAAGCTTTTGGCACCATTTTTGAGTGAATTGCCAAAAGTCAGATTTTTGCTGAAATTGTGACCCCGGGGCTTAGGGATTTTTTCAAAAAAATATTTTCTGCCGGTTAAGTTTTTGAGGGCTGATTTCTTGTCCTGGGATAAAAAGCCTTCTGTTTCCATCGCCAAAGCTTTCAGGAGAGCATTTTCAAGCTTTTGGCACCATTTTTGAGTGAATTGCCAAAAGTCAGATTTTTGCTGAAATTGTGACCCCGGGGCTTAGGGATTTTTTAAAAAAAATATTTTCTGCCGGTTAAGTTTTTGAGGGCTGATTTCTTTTCCTGTGATAAAAAGCCTTCTGTTTCCATCGCCAAAGCTTTCAGGAGAGCATTTTCAAGCTTTTGGCACCATTTTTGAGTGAATTGCCAAAAGTCAGATTTTTGCTGAAATTGTGACCCCGGGGCTTAGGGATTTTTTCAAAAAAATATTTTCTGCCGGTTAAGTTTTTGAGGGCTGATTTCTTGTCCTGGGATAAAAAGCCTTCTGTTTCCATCGCCAAAGCTTTCAGGAGAGCATTTTCAAGCTATTGGCACCATTTTTGAGTGAATTGCCAAAAGTCAGATTTTTGCTGAAATTGTGAACCCCGGGGCTTAGGGATTTTTTCAAAAAAATATTTTCTGCCGGTTAAGTTTTTGAGGGCTGATTTCTTGTCCTGGGATAAAAAGCCTTCTGTTTCCATCGCCAAAGCTTTCAGGGGAGCATTTGCAACCGGTTGGCACCATTTTTGAGTGAATTGCCAAAAGTCAGATTTTTGCTGAAATTGTGACCCCGGGGCTTAGGGATTTTTTCAAAAAAATATTTTCTGCCGGTTAAGTTGTTGAGGGCTTATTTCTTTTCCTGGGATAAAAAGCCTTCTGTTTCCATCGCCAAAGCTTTCAGGAGAGCGTTTTCAAGCTTTTGGCACCATTTTTGAGTGAATTGCCAAAAGTCAGATTTTTGCTGAAATTGTGACCCCGGGGCTTAGGGATTTTTTCAAAAAAATATTTTCTGCCGGTTAAGTTGTTGAGGGCTTATTTCTTTTCCTGGGATAAAAAGCCTTCTGTTTCCATCGCCAAAGCTTTCAGGAGAGCGTTTTCAAGCTTTTGGCACCATTTTTGAGTGAATTGCCAAAAGTCAGATTTTTGCTGAAATTGTGACCCTGGGGCTTAGGGATTTTTTCAAAAAAATATTTTCTGCCGGTTAAGTTTTTGAGGGCTGATTTCTTTTCCTGTGATAAAAAGCCTTCTGTTTCCATCGCCAAAGCTTCCAGGAGAGCATTTTCAAGCTTTTGGCACCATTTTTGAGTGAATTGCCAAAGGTCAGATTTTTGCTGAAATTGTGACCCCGGGGCTTAGGGATTTTTTCAAAAAAATATTTTCTGCCGGTTAAGTTTTTGAGGGCTGATTTCTTGTCCTGGGATAAGAAGCCTTCTGTTTCCATCGCCAAAGCTTTCAGGAGAGCATTTCCAAGCTTTTGGCACCATTTTTGAGTGAATTGCCAAAAGTCAGATTTTTGCTGAAATTGTGACCCCGGGGCTTAGGGATTTTTTAAAAAAAATATTTTCTGCCGGTTAAGTTTTTGAGGGCTGATTTCTTGTCCTGGGATAAAAAGCCTTCTGTTTCGAGTGCCAAACCTTTCAGGAGAGCATTTTCAAGCTTTTGGCACCATTTTTGAGTGAATTGCCAAAAGTCAGATTTTTGCTGAAATTGTGACCCCGGGGCTTAGGGATTTTTTCAAAAAAATATTTTCTGCCGGTTAAGTTTTTGAGGGCTGATTTCTTGTCCTGGGATAAGAAGCCTTCTGTTTCCATCGCCAAAGCTTTCAGGAGAGCATTTCCAAGCTTTTGGCACCATTTTTGAGTGAATTGCCAAAAGTCAGATTTTTGCTGAAATTGTGACCCCGGGGCTTAGGGATTTTTTCAAAAAAATATTTTCTGCCGGTTAAGTTTTTGAGGGCTGATTTCTTGTCCTGGGATAAAAAGCCTTCTGTTTCCATCCCCAAAGCTTTCAGAAGAGCATTTTCAAGCTTTTGGCACCATTTTTGAGTGAATTGCCTAAAGTCAGATTTTTGCTGAAATTGTGACCCCGGGGCTTAGGGATTTTTTCAAAAAAATATTTTCTGCCGGTTAAGTTGTTGAGGGCTTATTTCTTTTCCTGGGATAAAAAGCCTTCTGTTTCCATCGCCAAAGCTTTCAGGAGAGCGTTTTCAAGCTTTTGGCACCATTTTTGAGTGAATTGCCAAAAGTCAGATTTTTGCTGAAATTGTGACCCTGGGGCTTAGGGATTTTATCAAAAAAATATTTTCTGCCGGTTAAGTTTTTGAGGGCTGATTTCTTTTCCTGTGATAAAAAGCCTTCTGTTTCCATCGCCAAAGCTTCCAGGAGAGCATTTTCAAGCTTTTGGCACCATTTTTGAGTGAATTGCCAAAAGTCAGATTTTTGCTGAAATTGTGACCCCGGGGGGGCTTAGGGATTTTTTCAAAAAAATATTTTCTGCCGGTTAAGTTTTTGAGGGCTGATTTCTTGTCCTGGGATAAAAAGCCTTCTTTTTCCATCGCCAAAGCTTTCAGGGGAGCATTTGCAACCGGTTGGCACCATTTTTAGTGAATTGCCAAAAGTCAGATTTTTGCTGAAATTGTGACCCCGGGGCTTAGGGATATTTCAAAAAAAAATTTCTGCCGTTTAAGTTTTTGAGGGCTGATTTCTTGTCCTGGGATAAAAAGCCTTCTGTTTAGAGTGCCAAACCTTTCAGGAGAGCATTTTCATGCTTTTGGCAGCATTTTTGAGTGAATTGCCAAAAGTCAGATTTTTGCTGAAATTGTGACCCCGGGGCTTAGGGATTTTTTCAAAAAAATATTTTCTGCCGGTTAAGTTTTTGAGGGCTGATTTCTTGTCCTGGGATAAAAAGCCTTCTGTTTCGAGTGCCAAACCTTTCAGGAGAGCATTTTCAAGCTTTTGGCACCATTTTTGAGTGAATTGCCAAAAGTCAGATTTTTGCTGAAATTGTGACCCCGGGGCTTAGGGATTTTTTCAAAAAAATATTTTCTGCCAGTTAAGTTTTTGAGGGCTGATTTCTTGTCCTGGGATAAAAAGCCTTCTGTTTCCATCGCCAAAGCTTTCAGGAGAGCATTTTCAAGCTTTTGGCACCATTTTTGAGTGAATTGCCAAAAGTCAGATTTTTGCTGAAATTGTGACCCCGGGGCTTAGGGATTTTTTCAAAAAAATATTTTCTGCCGGTTAAGTTTTTGAGGGCTGATTTCTTGTCCTGGGATAAAAAGCCTTCTGTTTCCATTGCCAAAGCTTTCAGGGGAGCATTTGCAACCGGTTGGCACCATTTTTGAGTGAATTGCCAAAAGTCAGATTTTTGCTGAAATTGTGACCCCGGGGCTTAGGGATATTTCAAAAAAATATTTTCTGCCGTTTAAGTTTTTGAGGGCTGATTTCTTGTCCTGGGATAAAAAGCCTTCTGTTTAGAGTGCCAAACCTTTCAGGAGAGCATTTTCAAGCTTTTGGCACCATTTTTGAGTGAATTGCCAAAAGTCAGATTTTTGCTGAAATTGTGACCCTGGGGCTTATGGATTTTTTCAAAAAAATATTTTCTGCCGGTTAAGTTTTTGAGGGCTGATTTCTTTTCCTGTGATAAAAAGCCTTCTGTTTCCATCGCCAAAGCTTTCAGGAGAGCATTTTCAAGCTTTTGGCACCATTTTTGAGTGAATTGCCAAAAGTCAGATTTTTGCAGAAATTGTGACCCCGGGGATTAGGGATTTTTTCAAAAAAATATTTTCTGCCGGTTAAGTTTTTGAGTGCTGATTTCTTGTCCTGGGATAAGAAGCCTTCTGTTTCCATCGCCAAAGCTTTCAGGAGAGTATTTTCAAGCTTTTGGCACCATTTTTGAGTGAATTGCCAAAAGTCAGATTTCTGCTGAAATTGTGACCCCGGGGCTTAGGGATTTTTTCAAAAAAATATTTTCTGCCGGTTAAGTTTTTGAGGGCTGATTTCTTGTCCTGGGATAAAAAGCCTTCTGTTTCGAGTGCCAAAGCTTTCAGGAGAGCATTTCCAAGCTTTTGGCACCATTTTTGAGTGAATTGCCAAAAGTCAGATTTTTGCTAAAATTGTGACCCCGGGGCTTAGGGATTTTTTCAAAAAAATATTTTCTGCCGGTTAAGTTTTTGAGGGCTGATTTCTTGTCCTGGGATAAAAAGACTTCTGTTTCCATCGCCAAAGCTTTCAGGAGAGCATTTTCAAGCTTTTGGCACCATTTTTGAGTGAATTGCCAAAAGTCAGATTTTTGCTGAAATTGTGACCCCGGGGCTTAGGGATTTTTTCAAAAAAATATTTTCTGCCGGTTAAGTTTTTGAGGGCTGATTTCTTGTCCTGGGATAAAAAGCCTTCTTTTTCCATCGCCAAAGCTTTCAGGGGAGCATTTGCAACCGGTTGGCACCATTTTTGAGTGAATTGCAAAAAGTCAGATTTTTGCTGAAATTGTGACCCCGGGGCTTAGGGATTTTTTCAAAAAAATATTTTCTGCCGGTTAAGTTTTTGAGGGCTGATTTCTTGTCCTGGGATAAAAAGCCTTCTGTTTCCATCGCCAAAGCTTTCAGAAGAGCATTTTCAAGCTTTTGGCACCATTTTTGAGTGAATTGCCAAAAGTCAGATTTTTGCTGAAATTGTGACCCCGGGGCTTAGGGATTTTTTCAAAAAAATATTTTCTGCCGGTTAAGTTGTTGAGGGCTTATTTCTTTTCCTGGGATAAAAAGCCTTCTGTTTCCATCGCCAAAGCTTTCAGGAGAGCGTTTTCAAGCTTTTGGCACCATTTTTGAGTGAATTGCCAAAAGTCAGATTTTTGCTGAAATTGTGACCCCGGGGCTTAGGGATTTTTTCAAAAAAATATTTTCTGCCGGTTAAGTTTTTGAGGGCTGATTTCTTTTCCTGTGATAAAAAGCCTTCTGTTTCCATCGCCAAAGCTTCCAGGAGAGCATTTTCAAGCTTTTGGCACCATTTTTGAGTGAATTGCCAAAAGTCAGATTTTTGCTGAAATTGTGACCCCGGGGCTTAGGGATTTTTTCAAAAAAATACTTTCTGCCGGTTAAGTTTTTGAGGGCTGATTTCTTGTCCTGGGATAAAAAGCCTTCCGTTTCCATCGCCAAAGCTTTCAGGAGAGCATTTTCAAGCTTTTGGCACCATTTTTGAGTGAATTGCCAAAAGTCAGATTTTTGCTGAAATTGTGACACCGGGGCTTAGGGATTTTTTCAAAAAAATATTTTCTGCCGGTTAAGTTTTTGAGGGCTGATTTCTTGTCCTGGGATAAAAAGCCTTCTTTTTCCATCGCCAAAGCTTTCAGGAGAGCATTTTCAAGCTTTTGGCACCATTTTTGAGTGAATTACCAAAAGTCAGATTTTTGCTGAAATTGTGACCCCGGGGCTTAGGGATTTTTTCAAAAAAATATTTTCTGCCGGTTAAGTTTTTGAGGGCTGATTTCTTGTCCTGGGATAAAAAGCCTTCTTTTTCCATTGCCAAAGCTTTCAGGGGAGCATTTGCAACCGGTTGGCACCATTTTTGAGTGAATTGCCAAAAGTCAGATTTTTGCTGAAATTGTGAGCCCGGGGCTTAGGGATTTTTTCAAAAAAATATTTTCTGCCGTTTGAGTTTTTGAGGGCTGATTTCTTGTCCTGGGATAAAAAGCCTTCTGTTTAGAGTGCCAAACCTTTCAGGAGAGCATTTTCAAGCTTTTGGCACCATTTTTGAGTGAATTGCCAAAAGTCAGATTTTTGCTGAAATTGTGACCCCGGGGCTTAGGGATTTTTTCAAAAAAATATTTTCTGCCGGTTCAGTTTTTGAGGGCTGATTTCTTGTCCTGGGATAAAAAGCCTTCTGTTTCCATCGCCAGAGCTTTCAGGAGAGCATTTTCAAGCTTTTGGCACCATTTTTGAGTGAATTGCCAAAAGTCAGATTTTTGCTGAAATTGTGACCCCGGGGCTTAGGGATTTTTTCAAAAAAATGTTTTCTGCCGGTTAAGTTTTTGAGGGCTGATTTCTTGTCCTGGGATAAAAAGCCTTCTGTTTCCATCGCCAAAGCTTTCAGGAGAGCATTTTCAAGCTTTTGGCACCATTTTTGAGTGAATTGCCAAAAGTCAGATTTTTGCTGAAATTGTGACCCCGGGGCTTAGGGATTTTTTCAAAAAAATGTTTTCTGCCGGTTAAGTTTTTGAGGGCTGATTTCTTGTCCTGGGATAAGAAGCCTTCTGTTTCCATCGCCAAAGCTTTCAGGAGAGCATTTTCAAGCTTTTGGCACCATTTTTGAGTGAATTGCCAAAAGTCAGATTTTTGCTGAAATTGTGACCCCGGGGCTTAGGGATTTTTTCAAAAAAATATTTTCTGCCGGTTAAGTTTTTGAGGGCTTATTTCTTTTCCTGTGATAAAAAGACTTCTGTTTCCATCGCCAAAGCTTTCAGGAGAGCATTTTCAAGCTTTTTACACCATTTTTGAGTGAAGTGCCAAAAGTCAGATTTTTGCTGAAATTGTGACCCCGGGGCTTAGGGATATTTTCAAAAAAATATTTTCTGCCGGTTAAGTTTTTGAGGGCTGATTTCTTGTCCTGGGATAAAAAGCCTTCCGTTTCCATCGCCAAAGCTTTCAGGAGAGCATTTTCAAGCTTTTGGCACCATTTTTGAGTGAATTGCCAAAAGTCAGATTTTTGCTGAAATTGTGACCCCGGGGCTTAGGGATTTTTTCAAAAAAATATTTTCTGCCGGTTAAGTTTTTGAGGGCTCATTTCTTGTCCTGGGATAAAAAGCCTTCTGTTTCGAGTGCCAAACCTTTCAGGAGATCATTTTCAAGCTTTTTACACCATTTTTGAGTGAAGTGCCAAAAGTCAGATTTTTGCTGAAATTGTGACCCCGGGGCTTAGGGATTTTTTCAAAAAAATATTTTCTGCCGGTTAAGTTTTTGAGGGCTGATTTCTTGTCCTGTGATAAAAAGCCTTCTGTTTCCATCGCCAAAGCTTTCAGGAGAGCATTTTCAAGCTTTTGGCACCATTTTTGAGTGAATTGCCAAAAGTCAGATTTTTGCTGAAATTGTGACCCCGGGGCTTAGGGATTTTTTCAAAAAAATATTTTCTGCCGGTTAAGTTTTTGAGGGCTGATTTCTTGTCCTGGGATAAAAAGCCTTCTTTTTCCATCGCCAAAGCTTTCAGGGGAGCATTTGCAACTGGTTGGCACCATTTTTGAGTGAATTGCCAAAAGTCAGATTTTTGCTGAAATTGTGACCCCGGGGCTTAGGGATTTTTTCAAAAAAATATTTTCTGCCGGTTAAGTTTTTGAGGGCTGATTTCTTGTCCTGGGATAAAAAGCCTTCTGTTTCGAGTGCCAAACATTTCAGGAGATCATTTTCAAGCTTTTGGCACCATTTTTGAGTGAAGTGCCAAAAGTCAGATTTTTGCTGAAATTGTGACCCCAGGGCTTAGGGATTTTTTCAAAAAAATATTTTCTGCCGGTTAAGTTTTTGAGGGCTGATTTCTTGTCCTGGGATAAAAAGCCTTCTGTTTCCATTGCCAAAGCTTTCAGGAGAGCATTTTCAAGCTTTTGGCACCATTTTTGAGTGAATTGCCAAAAGTCAGATTTTTGCTGAAATTGTGACCCCAGGGCTTAGGGATTTTTTCAAAAAAATGTTTTCTGCCGGTTAAGTTTTTGAGGGCTGATTTCTTGTCCTGTGATAAAAAGCCTTCTTTTTCCATCGCCAAAGATTTCAGGGGAGCATTTTCAAGCTTTTGGCACCATTTTTGAGTGAATTGCCAAAAGTCAGATTTTTGCTGAAATTGTGACCCCGGGGCTTAGGGATTTTTTCAAAAAAATATTTTCTGCCGGTTAAGTTTTTGAGGGCTGATTTCTTGTCCTGGGATAAAAAGCCTTCTGTTTCCATCGCCAAAGCTTTCAGGAGAGCATTTTCAAGCTTTTGGCACCATTTTTGAGTGAATTGCCAAAAGTCAGATTTTTGCTGAAATTGTGACCCCGGGGCTTAGGGATTTTTTCCAAAAAGTATTTTCTGCCGGTTAAGTTTTTGAGGGCTGATTTCTTGTCCTGGGATAAAAAGCCTTCTGTTTCCATCGCCAAAGCTTCCAGAAGAGCATTTTCAAGCTTTTGGCACCATTTTTGAGTGAATTGCCAAAAGTCAGATTTCTGCTGAAATTGTGACCCCGGGGCTTAGGGATTTTTTCAAAAAAATATTTTCTGCCGGTTAAGTTTTTGAGGGCTGATTTCTTGTCCTGGGATAAAAAGCCTTCTTTTTCCATTGCCAAAGCTTTCAGGGGAGCATTTGCAACCGGTTGGCACCATTTTTGAGTGAATTGCCAAAAGTCAGATTTTTGCTGAAATTGTGAGCCCGGGGCTTAGGGATATTTCAAAAAAATATTTTCTGCCGTTTAAGTTTTTGAGGGCTGATTTCTTGTCCTGGGATAAAAAGCCTTCTGTTTAGAGTGCCAAACCTTTCAGGAGAGCATTTTCAAGCTTTTGGCACCATTTTTGAGTGAATTGCCAAAAGTCAGATTTTTGCTGAAATTGTGACCCCGGGGCTTAGGGATTTTTTCAAAAAAATATTTTCTGCCGGTTAAGTTTTTGAGGGCTGATTTCTTGTCCTGGGATAAAAAGCCTTCTGTTTCGAGTGCCAAACCTTTCAGGAGAGCATTTTCAAGCTTTTGGCACCATTTTTGAGTGAAGTGCCAAAAGTCAGATTTTTGCTGAAATTGTGACCCCGGGGCTTAGGGATTTTTTCAAAAAAATATTTTCTGCCGGTTAAGTTTTTGAGGGCTGATTTCTTGTCCTGGGATAAAAAGCCTTCTTTTTCCATCGCCAAAGCTTTCAGGGGAGCATTTGCAACCGGTTGGCACCATTTTTGAGTGAATTGCCAAAAGTCAGATTTTTGCTGAAATTGTGACCCCGGGGCTTAGGGATTTTTTCAAAAAAATGTTTTCTGCCGGTTAAGTTTTTGAGGGCTGATTTCTTGTCCTGGGATAAGAAGCCTTCTGTTTCCATCGCCAAAGCTTTCAGGAGAGCATTTTCAAGCTTTTGGCACCATTTTTGAGTGAATTGCCAAAAGTCAGATTTTTGCTGAAATTGTGACCCCGGGGCTTAGGGATTTTTTCAAAAAAATATTTTCTGCCGGTTAAGTTTTTGAGGGCTGATTTCTTTTCCTGGGATAAAAAGACTTCTGTTTCCATCGCCAAAGCTTTCAGGAGAGCATTTTCAAGCTTTTTACACCATTTTTGAGTGAAGTGCCAAAAGTCAGATTTTTGCTGAAATTGTGACCCCGGGGCTTAGGGATTTTTTCAAAAAAATATTTTCTGCCGGTTAAGTTTTTGAGGGCTGATTTCTTGTCCTGGGATAAAAAGCCTTCTGTTTCCATCGCCAAAGCTTTCAGGAGAGCATTTTCAAGCTTTTGGCACCATTTTTGAGTGAATTGCCAAAAGTCAGATTTTTGCTGAAATTGTGACCCCGGGGCTTAGGGATTTTTTCAAAAAAATATTTTCTGCCGGTTAAGTTTTTGAGGGCTGATTTCTTGTCCTGGGATAAAAAGCCTTCTGTTTCGAGTGCCAAACCTTTCAGGAGATCATTTTCAAGCTTTTTACACCATTTTTGAGTGAAGTGCCAAAAGTCAGATTTTTGCTGAAATTGTGACCCCGGGGCTTAGGGATTTTTTCAAAAAAATATTTTCTGCCGGTTAAGTTTTTGAGGGCTGATTTCTTGTCCTGTGATAAAAAGCCTTCTGTTTCCATCGCCAAAGCTTTCAGGAGAGCATTTTCAAGCTTTTGGCATCATTTTTGAGTGAATTGCCAAAAGTCAGATTTTTGCTGAAATTGTGACCCCGGGGCTTAGGGATTTTTTCAAAAAAATATTTTCTGCCGGTTAAGTTTTTGAGGGCTGATTTCTTGTCCTGGGATAAAAAGCCTTCTGTTTCGAGTGCCAAACCTTTCAGGAGATCATTTTCAAGCTTTTTACACCATTTTTGAGTGAAGTGCCAAAAGTCAGATTTTTGCTGAAATTGTGACCCCGGGGCTTAGGGATTTTTTCAAAAAAATATTTTCTGCCGGTTAAGTTTTTGAGGGCTGATTTCTTGTCCTGTGATAAAAAGCCTTCTGTTTCCATCGCCAAAGCTTTCAGGAGAGCATTTTCAAGCTTTTGGCACCATTTTTGAGTGAATTGCCAAAAGTCAGATTTTTGCTGAAATTGTGACCCCGGGGCTTAGGGATTTTTTCAAAAAAATATTTTCTGCCAGTTAAGTTTTTGAGGGCTGATTTCTTGTCCTGGGATAAAAAGCCTTCTGTTTCGAGTGCCAAACCTTTCAGGAGATCATTTTCAAGCTTTTTACACCATTTTTGAGTGAAGTGTCAAAAGTCAGATTTTTGCTGAAATTGTGACCCCGGGGCTTAGGGATTTTTTCAAAAAAATATTTTCTGCCGGTTAAGTTTTTGAGGGCTGATTTCTTGTCCTGTGATAAAAAGCCTTCTGTTTCCATCGCCAAACCTTTCAGGAGAGCATTTTCAAGCTTTTGGCACCATTTTTGAGTGAATTGCCAAAAGTCAGATTTTTGCTGAAATTGTGACCCCGGGGCTTAGGGATTTTTTCAAAAAAATATTTTCTGCCGGTTAAGTTTTTGAGGGCTGATTTCTTGTCCTGGGATAAAAAGCCTTCTGTTTCGAGTGCCAAACCTTTCAGGAGATCATTTTCAAGCTTTTTACACCATTTTTGAGTGAAGTGCCAAAAGTCAGATTTTTGCTGAAATTGTGACCCCGGGGCTTAGGGATTTTTTCAAAAAAATATTTTCTGCCGGTTAAGTTTTTGAGGGCTGATTTCTTGTCCTGGGATAAAAAGCCTTCTGTTTCCATTGCCAAAGCTTTCAGGGGAGCATTTGCAACCGGTTGGCACCATTTTTGAGTGAATTGCCAAAAGTCAGATTTTTGCTGAAATTGTGACCCCAGGGCTTAGGGATTTTTTCAAAAAAATGTTTTCTGCCGGTTAAGTTTTTGAGGGCTGATTTCTTGTCCTGTGATAAAAAGCCTTCTTTTTCCATCGCCAAAGCTTTCAGGGGAGCATTTTCAACCGGTTGGCACCATTTTTGAGTGAATTGCCAAAAGTCAGATTTTTGCTGAAATTGTGACCCTGGGGCTTAGGGATTTTTTCAAAAAAATATTTTCTGCCGGTTAAGTTTTTGAGGGCTGATTTCTTGTCCTGGGATAAAAAGCCTTCTGTTTCCATTGCCAAAGCTTTCAGGAGAGCATTTTCAAGCTTTTGGCACCATTTTTGAGTGAATTGCCAAAAGTCAGATTTTTGCTGAAATTGTGACCCCAGGGCTTAGGGATTTTTTCAAAAAAATATTTTCTGCCGGTTAAGTTTTTGAGGGCTGATTTCTTGTCCTGGGATAAAAAGCCTTCTTTTTCCATCGCCAAAGCTTTCAGGGGAGCATTTGCAACCGGTTGGCACCATTTTTGAGTGAATTGCCAAAAGTCAGATTTTTGCTGAAATTGTGACCCCGGGGCTTAGGGATTTTTTCAAAAAAATATTTTCTGCCGGTTAAGTTTTTGAGGGCTGATTTCTTGTCCTGGGATAAAAAGCCTTCTGTTTCCATTGCCAAAGCTTTCAGGAGAGCATTTTCAAGCTTTTGGCACCATTTTTGAGTGAATTGCCAAAAGTCAGATTTTTGCTGAAATTGTGACCCCAGGGCTTAGGGATTTTTTCAAAAAAATGTTTTCTGCCGGTTAAGTTTTTGAGGGCTGATTTCTTGTCCTGTGATAAAAAGCCTTCTTTTTCCATCGCCAAAGCTTTCAGGGGAGCATTTTCAACCAGTTGGCACCATTTTTGAGTGAATTGCCAAAAGTCAGATTTTTGCTGAAATTGTGACCCCGGGGCTTAGGGATTTTTTCAAAAAAATATTTTCTGCCGGTTAAGTTTTTGAGGGCTGATTTCTTGTCCTGGGATAAAAAGCCTTCTGTTTCCATCGCCAAAGCTTTCAGGAGAGCATTTTCAAGCTTTTGGCACCATTTTTGAGTGAATTGCCAAAAGTCAGATTTTTGCTGAAATTGTGACCCCGGGGCTTAGGGATTTTTTCAAAAAAATATTTTCTGCCGGTTAAGTTTTTGAGGGCTGATTTCTTGTCCTGGGATAAGAAGCCTTCTGTTTCCATCGCCAAAGCTTTCAGGAGAGTATTTTCAAGCTTTTGGCACCATTTTTGAGTGAATTGCCAAAAGTCAGATTTTTGCTGAAATTGTGACCCCGGGGCTTAGGGATTTTTTCAAAAAAATATTTTCTGCCGGTTAAGTTTTTGAGGGCTGATTTCTTGTCCTGGGATAAGAAGCCTTCTGTTTCCATCGCCAAAGCTTTCAGGAGAGCATTTCCAAGCTTTTGGCACCATTTTTGAGTGAATTGCCAAAAGTCAGATTTTTGCTGAAATTGTGACCCCGGGGCTTAGGGATTTTTTCAAAAAAATATTTTCTGCCGGTTAAGTTTTTGAGGGCTGATTTCTTGTCCTGGGATAAAAAGCCTTCTGTTTCCATCGCCAAAGCTTTCAGGAGAGCATTTTCAAGCTTTTGGCACCATTTTTGAGTGAATTGCCAAAAGTCAGATTTTTGCTGAAATTGTGACCCCGGGGCTTAGGGATTTTTTCAAAAAAATATTTTCTGCCGGTTAAGTTTTTGAGGGCTGATTTCTTGTCCTGTGATAAAAAGCCTTCTTTTTCCATCGCCAAAGCTTTCAGGGGAGCATTTTCAACCGGTTGGCACCATTTTTGAGTGAATTGCCAAAAGTCAGATTTTTGCTGAAATTGTGACCCCGGGGCTTAGGGATTTTTTCAAAAAAATATTTTCTGCCGGTTAAGTTTTTGAGGGCTGATTTCTTGTCCTGGGATAAAAAGCCTTCTTTTTCCATCGCCAAAGCTTTCAGGGGAGCATTTGCAACCGGTTGGCACCATTTTTGAGTGAATTGCCAAAAGTCAGATTTTTGCTGAAATTGTGACCCCGGGGCTTAGGGATTTTTTCAAAAAAATATTTTCTGCCGGTTAAGTTTTTGAGGGCTGATTTCTTGTCCTGTGATAAAAAGCCTTCTGTTTCCATCGCCAAAGCTTCCAGGAGAGCATTTTCAAGCTTTTGGCACCATTTTTGAGTGAATTGCTAAAAGTCAGATTTTTGCTGAAATTGTGAACGCGGGGCTTAGGGATTTTTTCAAAAAAATGTTTTTTGCCGGTTAAGTTTTTGAGGGCTGATTTCTTGTCCTGTGATAAAAAGCCTTCTTTTTCCATCGCCAAAGCTTTCAGGGGAGCATTTTCAACCGGTTGGCACCATTTTTGAGTGAATTGCCAAAAGTCAGATTTTTGCTGAAATTGTGACCCTGGGGCTTAAGGGATTTTTTCAAAAAAATATTTTCTGCCGGTTAAGTTTTTGAGGGCTGATTTCTTGTCCTGGGATAAGAAGCCTTCTGTTTCCATCGCCAAAGCTTTCAGGAGAGCATTTTCAAGCTTTTGGCACCATTTTTGAGTGAATTGCCAAAAGTCAGATTTTTGCTGAAATTGTGACCCCGGGGCTTAGGGATTTTTTCAAAAAAAAATTTTCTGCCGGTTAAGTTTTTGAGGGCTGATTTCTTGTCCTGGGATAAAAAGCCTTCCGTTTCCATCGCCAAAGCTTTCAGGAGAGCATTTTCAAGCTTTTGGCACCATTTTTGAGTGAATTGCCAAAAGTCAGATTTTTGCTGAAATTGTGACCCCGGGGCTTAGGGATTTTTTCAAAAAAATATTTTCTGCCGGTTAAGTTTTTGAGGGCTGATTTCTTTTCCTGTGATAAAAAGCCTTCTGTTTCGAGTGCCAAACCTTTCAGGAGATCATTTTCAAGCTTTTTACACCATTTTTGAGTGAATTGCCAAAAGTCAGATTTTTGCTGAAATTGTGACCCCGGGGCTTAGGGATTTTTTCAAAAAATATTTTCTGCCGGTTAAGTTTTTGAGGGCTGATTTCTTGTCCTGGGATAAAAAGCCTTCTGTTTCCATCGCCAAAGCTTTCAGGAGAGCATTTTCAAGCTTTTGGCACCATTTTTGAGTGAATTGCCAAAAGTCAGATTTTTGCTGAAATTGTGACCCCGGGGCTTAGGGATTTTTTCAAAAAAATATTTTCTGCCGGTTAAGTTTTTGAGGGCTGATTTCTTGTCCTGGGATAAAAAGCCTTCTGTTTCCATCGCCAAAGCTTTCAGGAGAGCATTTTCAAGCTTTTGGCACCATTTTTGAGTGAATTGCCAAAAGTCAGATTTTTGCTGAAATTGTGACCCCGGGGCTTAGGGATTTTTTAAAAAAAATATTTTCTGCCGGTTAAGTTTTTGAGGGCTGATTTCTTTTCCTGTGATAAAAAGCCTTCTGTTTCCATCGCCAAAGCTTTCAGGAGAGCATTTTCAAGCTTTTGGCACCATTTTTGAGTGAATTGCCAAAAGTCAGATTTTTGCTGAAATTGTGACCCCGGGGCTTAGGGATTTTTTCAAAAAAATATTTTCTGCCGGTTAAGTTTTTGAGGGCTGATTTCTTGTCCTGGGATAAAAAGCCTTCTGTTTCCATCGCCAAAGCTTTCAGGAGAGCATTTTCAAGCTATTGGCACCATTTTTGAGTGAATTGCCAAAAGTCAGATTTTTGCTGAAATTGTGAACCCCGGGGCTTAGGGATTTTTTCAAAAAAATATTTTCTGCCGGTTAAGTTTTTGAGGGCTGATTTCTTGTCCTGGGATAAAAAGCCTTCTGTTTCCATCGCCAAAGCTTTCAGGGGAGCATTTGCAACCGGTTGGCACCATTTTTGAGTGAATTGCCAAAAGTCAGATTTTTGCTGAAATTGTGACCCCGGGGCTTAGGGATTTTTTCAAAAAAATATTTTCTGCCGGTTAAGTTGTTGAGGGCTTATTTCTTTTCCTGGGATAAAAAGCCTTCTGTTTCCATCGCCAAAGCTTTCAGGAGAGCGTTTTCAAGCTTTTGGCACCATTTTTGAGTGAATTGCCAAAAGTCAGATTTTTGCTGAAATTGTGACCCCGGAGCTTAGGGATTTTTTCAAAAAAATATTTTCTGCCGGTTAAGTTTTTGAGGGCTGATTTCTTGTCCTGGGATAAAAAGCCTTCTGTTTCCATCGCCAAAGCTTTCAGGGGAGCATTTGCAACCGGTTGGCACCATTTTTGAGTGAATTGCCAAAAGTCAGATTTTTGCTGAAATTGTGACCCCGGGGCTTAGGGATTTTTTCAAAAAAATATTTTCTGCCGGTTAAGTTGTTGAGGGCTTATTTCTTTTCCTGGGATAAAAAGCCTTCTGTTTCCATCGCCAAAGCTTTCAGGAGAGCGTTTTCAAGCTTTTGGCACCATTTTTGAGTGAATTGCCAAAAGTCAGATTTTTGCTGAAATTGTGACCCTGGGGCTTAGGGATTTTTTCAAAAAAATATTTTCTGCCGGTTAAGTTTTTGAGGGCTGATTTCTTTTCCTGTGATAAAAAGCCTTCTGTTTCCATCGCCAAAGCTTCCAGGAGAGCATTTTCAAGCTTTTGGCACCATTTTTGAGTGAATTGCCAAAGGTCAGATTTTTGCTGAAATTGTGACCCCGGGGCTTAGGGATTTTTTCAAAAAAATATTTTCTGCCGGTTAAGTTTTTGAGGGCTGATTTCTTGTCCTGGGATAAGAAGCCTTCTGTTTCCATCGCCAAAGCTTTCAGGAGAGCATTTCCAAGCTTTTGGCACCATTTTTGAGGTGAATTGCCAAAAGTCAGATTTTTGCTGAAATTGTGACCCCGGGGCTTAGGGATTTTTTCAAAAAAATATTTTCTGCCGGTTAAGTTTTTGAGGGCTGATTTCTTGTCCTGGGATAAAAAGCCTTCTGTTTCGAGTGCCAAACCTTTCAGGAGAGCATTTTCAAGCTTTTGGCACCATTTTTGAGTGAATTGCCAAAAGTCAGATTTTTGCTGAAATTGTGACCCCGGGGCTTAGGGATTTTTTCAAAAAAATATTTTCTGCCGGTTAAGTTTTTGAGGGCTGATTTCTTGTCCTGGGATAAGAAGCCTTCTGTTTCCATCGCCAAAGCTTTCAGGAGAGCATTTCCAAGCTTTTGGCACCATTTTTGAGTGAATTGCCAAAAGTCAGATTTTTGCTGAAATTGTGACCCCGGGGCTTAGGGATTTTTTCAAAAAAATATTTTCTGCCGGTTAAGTTTTTGAGGGCTGATTTCTTGTCCTGGGATAAAAAGCCTTCTGTTTCCATCGCCAAAGCTTTCAGGAGAGCATTTTCAAGCTTTTGGCACCATTTTTGAGTGAATTGCCAAAAGTCAGATTTTTGCTGAAATTGTGACCCCGGGGCTTAGGGATTTTTTCAAAAAAATATTTTCTGCCGGTTAAGTTTTTGAGGGCTGATTTCTTTTCCTGTGATAAAAAGCCTTCTGTTTCCATCGCCAAAGCTTTCAGGAGAGCATTTTCAAGCTTTTGGCACCATTTTTGAGTGAATTGCCAAAAGTCAGATTTTTGCTGAAATTGTGACCCCGGGGCTTAGGGATTTTTTCAAAAAAATATTTTCTGCCGGTTAAGTTTTTGAGGGCTGATTTCTTGTCCTGGGATAAAAAGCCTTCTGTTTCCATCGCCAAAGCTTTCAGGAGAGCATTTTCAAGCTATTGGCACCATTTTTGAGTGAATTGCCAAAAGTCAGATTTTTGCTGAAATTGTGAACCCCGGGGCTTAGGGATTTTTTCAAAAAAATATTTTCTGCCGGTTAAGTTTTTGAGGGCTGATTTCTTGTCCTGGGATAAAAAGCCTTCTGTTTCCATCGCCAAAGCTTTCAGGGGAGCATTTGCAACCGGTTGGCACCATTTTTGAGTGAATTGCCAAAAGTCAGATTTTTGCTGAAATTGTGACCCCGGGGCTTAGGGATTTTTTCAAAAAAATATTTTCTGCCGGTTAAGTTGTTGAGGGCTTATTTCTTTTCCTGGGATAAAAAGCCTTCTGTTTCCATCGCCAAAGCTTTCAGGAGAGCGTTTTCAAGCTTTTGGCACCATTTTTGAGTGAATTGCCAAAAGTCAGATTTTTGCTGAAATTGTGACCCCGGGGCTTAGGGATTTTTTCAAAAAAATATTTTCTGCCGGTTAAGTTGTTGAGGGCTTATTTCTTTTCCTGGGATAAAAAGCCTTCTGTTTCCATCGCCAAAGCTTTCAGGAGAGCGTTTTCAAGCTTTTGGCACCATTTTTGAGTGAATTGCCAAAAGTCAGATTTTTGCTGAAATTGTGACCCTGGGGCTTAGGGATTTTTTCAAAAAAATATTTTCTGCCGGTTAAGTTTTTGAGGGCTGATTTCTTTTCCTGTGATAAAAAGCCTTCTGTTTCCATCGCCAAAGCTTCCAGGAGAGCATTTTCAAGCTTTTGGCACCATTTTTGAGTGAATTGCCAAAGTCAGATTTTTGCTGAAATTGTGAACGCGGGGCTTAGGGATTTTTTCAAAAAAATATTTTCTGCCGGTTAAGTTTTTGAGGGCTGATTTCTTGTCCTGGGATAAGAAGCCTTCTGTTTCCATCGCCAAAGCTTTCAGGAGAGCATTTCCAAGCTTTTGGCACCATTTTTGAGTGAATTGCCAAAAGTCAGATTTTTGCTGAAATTGTGACCCCGGGGCTTAGGGATTTTTTCAAAAAAATATTTTCTGCCGGTTAAGTTTTTGAGGGCTGATTTCTTGTCCTGGGATAAAAAGCCTTCTGTTTCCATCGCCAAAGCTTCCAGGAGAGCATTTTCAAGCTTTTGGCACCATTTTTGAGTGAATTGCCAAAAGTCAGATTTCTGCTGAAATTGTGACCCCGGGGCTTAGGGATTTTTTCAAAAAAATATTTTCTGCCGGTTAAGTTTTTGAGGGCTGATTTCTTGTCCTGTGATAAAAAGCCTTCTGTTTCCATCGCCAAAGCTTCCAGGAGAGCATTTTCAAGCTTTTGGCACCATTTTTGAGTGAATTGCCAAAAGTCAGATTTTTGCTGAAATTGTGAACGCGGGGCTTAGGGATTTTTTCAAAAAAATATTTTCTGCCGGTTAAGTTTTTGAGGGCTGATTTCTTGTCCTGGGATAAAAAGCCTTCTGTTTCCATCGCCAAAGCTTTCAGGAGAGCATTTCCAAGCTTTTGGCACCATTTTTGAGTGAATTGCCAAAAGTCAGATTTTTGCTGAAATTGTGACCCCGGGGCTTAGGGATTTTTTCAAAAAAATATTTTCTGCCGGTTAAGTTTTTGAGGGCTGATTTCTTGTCCTGGGATAAAAAGCCTTCTGTTTCCATCGCCAAAGCTTCCAGGAGAGCATTTTCAAGCTTTTGGCACCATTTTTGAGTGAATTGCCAAAAGTCAGATTTCTGCTGAAATTGTGACCCCGGGGCTTAGGGATTTTTTCAAAAAAATATTTTCTGCCGGTTAAGTTGTTGAGGGCTTATTTCTTTTCCTGGGATAAAAAGCCTTCTGTTTCCATCGCCAAAGCTTTCAGGAGAGCGTTTTCAAGCTTTTGGCACCATTTTTGAGTGAATTGCCAAAAGTCAGATTTTTGCTGAAATTGTGACCCCGGGGCTTAGGGATTTTTTCAAAAAAATATTTTCTGCCGGTTAAGTTGTTGAGGGCTTATTTCTT
>NW_027669990.1:0-30353 GCF_964188305.1 Podarcis bocagei | reverse complement strand
GAGTGAATTGCCAAAAGTCAGATTTTTGATGAAATTGTGACCCCGGGGCTTAGGGATTTTTTCAAAAAAATCTTTTCCGCCGGTTAAGTTTTGGAGGGCTGATTTCTTGTCCTGTGATAGAAAGCCTTTTGTTTCGACTGCCAAAGCTTTTAGGAGAGCATTTGCAAGCTTCTGGCACCATTTTTGAGTGAATTGCCAAAAGTCAGATTTTTGCTGAAATTGTGACCCCGGGGCTTAGGGATTTTTTCAAAAAAATCTTTTCCACCGGTTAAGTCTTGGAGGGCTGATTTCTTGTCCTGTGATAAATAGCCTTCTGTTTCGACTGCCAAAGCTTTCAGGAGAGCATTTGCAATCGTTTGGCACCATTTTTGAGTGAATTGCCAAAAGTCAGATTTTTGCTGAAATTGTGACACCGGGGCTTAGGGATTTTTTCAAAAAAATCTTTTCCGCCGGTTAAGTTTTCGAGGGCTGATTTCTTGTCCTGTGATAAAAAGCCTTCTGTTTCGACTGCGAAAGCTTTCAGGGGAGCATTTGCAAGCTTCTGGCACCATTTTTGAGTGAATTGCCAAAAGTCAGATTTTTGATGAAATTGTGACCCCGGGGCTTAGGGATTTTTTCAAAAAAATCTTTTCCGCCGGTTAAGTTTTGGAGGGCTGATTTCTTGTCCTGTGATAGAAAGCCTTCTGTTTCGACTGCCAAAGCTTTTTGGAGAGCATTTGCAAGCTTCTGGCACCATTTTTGAGTGAATTGCCAAAAGTCAGATTTTTGCTGAAATTGTGACCCCGGGGCTTAGGGATTTTTTCAAAAAAATCTTATCCGCTGGTTAAGTTTTCGAGGGCTGATTTCTTGTCCTGTGATAAAAAGCCCTGTGTTTCGACTGCCAAACTTTCTGGAGAGCATTTGCAAGCTTCTGGCACCATTTTTGAGTGAATTGCCAAAAGTCAGATTTTTGCTGAAATTGTGACCCCGGGGCTTAGGGATTTTTTCAAAAAAATCTTATCCGCTGGTTAAGTTTTCGAGGGCTGATTTCTTGTCCTGTGATAAAAAGCCTTCTGTTTCGACAGCCAAAGCTTTCAGGGGAGCATTTGCAACCATTTGGCACCATTTTTGAGTGAATTGCCAAAAGTCAGATTTTTGATGAAATTGTGACTTAGGGATTTTTTCAAAAAAATCTTTTCCGCCGGTTAAGTTTTGGAGGGCTGATTTCTTGTCCTGTGATAGAAACCCTTCTCTTTCGACTGCCAAAGCTTTTTGGAGAGCATTTGCAAGCTTCTGGCACCATTTTTGAGTGAATTGCCAAAAGTCAGATTTTTGCTGAAATTGTAACCCCGGGGCTTAGGGATTTTTTCAAAAAAATCTTTTCCGCCGGTTAAGTTTTGGAGGGCTGATTTCTTGTCCTGTGATAAATAGCCTTCTGTTTCGACTGCCAAAGCTTTCAGGAGAGCATTTGCAACCGTTTGGCACCATTTTTGAGTGAATTGCCAAAAGTCAGATTTTTGCTGAAATTGTGACCCCGGTGCTTAGGGATTTTTTCAAAAAAATCTTATCCGCTGGTTAAGTTTTCGAGGGCTGATTTCTGGTCCTGTGATAAAAAGCCCTGTGTTTCGACTGCCAAACTTTCTGGAGCGCATTTGCAACCTTCTGGCACCATTTTTGAGTTAATTGCCAAAAGTCAGATTTTTGCTGAAATTGTGACCCCGGGGCTTAGGGATTTTTTCAAAAAAATCTTATCCGCTGGTTAAGTTTTCGAGGGCTGATTTCTTGTCCTGTGATAAAAAGCCTTCTGTTTCGACAGCGAAAGCTTTCAGGAGAGCATTTGCAACCATTTGGCACCATTTTTGAGTGAATTGCCAAAAGTCAGATTTTTGATGAAATTGTGACCCCGGGGCTTAGGGATTTTTTCAAAAAAATCTTTTCCGCCGGTTAAGTTTTGGAGGGCTGATTTCTTGTCCTGTGATAGAAAGCCTTTTGTTTCGACTGCCAAAGCTTTTAGGAGAGCATTTGCAAGCTTCTGGCACCATTTTTGAGTGAATTGCCAAAAGTCAGATTTTTGCTGAAATTGTGACCCCGGGGCTTAGGGATTTTTTCAAAAAAATCTTTTCCACCGGTCAAGTTTTGGAGGGCTGATTTCTTGTCCTGTGATAAAAAACCTTCTGTTTCGACTTCCAAAGCTTTCAGGAGAGCATTTGCAAGCTTCTGGCACCATTTTTGAGTGAATTGCCAAAAGTCTGATTTTTGATGAAATTGTGACCCCGGGGCTTAGAGATTTTTTCATAAAAATCTTTTCCGCCGGTTATGTTTTGGAGGGCTGATTTCTTGTCCTGTGATAGAAACCCTTCTCTTTCGACTGCCAAAGCTTTCAGGAGAGCATTTGCAATCGTTTGGCACCATTTTTGAGTGAATTGCCAAAAGTCAGATTTTTGCTGAAATTGTGACCCCGGGCTTAGGGATTTTTTCAAAAAAATCTTTTCCGCCGGTTAAGTTTTGGAGGGCTGATTTCTTGTCCTGTGATAGAAAGCCTTTTGTTTCGACTGCCAAAGCTTTTAGGAGAGCATTTGCAAGCTTCTGGCACCATTTTTGAGTGAATTGCCAAAGTCAGATTTTTGCTGAAATTGTGACCCCGGGGCTTAGGGATTTTTTCAAAAAAATCTTTTCCGCCGGTTAAGTTTTGGAGGGCTGATTTCTTGTCCTGTGATAAAAAATCTTCTGTTTCGACTTCCAAAGCTTTCAGGAGAGCATTTGCAAGCTTCTGGCACCATTTTTGAGTGAATGCCAAAAGTCTGATTTTTGATGAAATTGTGACCCCGGGGCTTAGAGATTTTTTCATAAAAATCTTTTCCGCCGGTTAAGTTTTGGAGGGCTGATTTCTTGTCCTGTGATAAATAGCCTTCTGTTTCGACTGCCAAAGCTTTCAGGAGAGCATTTGCAATCGTTTGGCACCATTTTTGAGTGAATTGCCAAAAGTCAGATTTTTGCTGAAATTGTGACCCCGGGGCTTAGGGATTTTTTCAAAAAAATCTTTTCCGCCGGTTAAGTTTTGGAGGGCTGATTTCTTGTCCTGTGATAAAAAGCCTTCTGTTTCGACAGCCAAAGCTTTCAGGAGAGCATTTGCAACCATTTGGCACCATTTTTGAGTGAATTGCCAAAAGTCAGATTTTTGATGAAATTGTGACTTAGGGATTTTTTCAAAAAAATCTTTTCCGCCGGTTAAGTTTTGGAGGGCTGATTTCTTGTCCTGTGATAGAAATCCTTCTGTTTCGACTGCAAAAGCTTTTAGGAGAGCATTTGCAAGCTTCTGGCACCATTTTTGAGTGAATTGCCAAAAGTCAGATTTTTGCTGAAATTGTGACCCCGGGGCTTAGGGATTTTTTCAAAAAAATCTTTTCCGCCGGTCAAGTTTTGGAGGGCTGATTTCTTGTCCTGTGATAAAAAACCTTCTGTTTCGACTTCCAAAGCTTTCAGGAGAGCATTTGCAAGCTTCTGGCACCATTTTTGAGTGAATTGCCAAAAGTCTGATTTTTGATGAAATTGTGACCCCGGGGCTTAGAGATTTTTTCATAAAAATCTTTTCCGCCGGTTAAGTTTTGGAGGGCTGATTTCTTGTCCTGTGATAAATAGCCTTCTGTTTCGACTGCCAAAGCTTTCAGGAGAGCATTTGCAACCATTTGGCACCATTTTTGAGTGAATTGCAAAAAGTCAGATTTTTGCTGAAATTGTGACCCCGGGGTTTAGGGATTTTTTCAAAAAAATCTTTTCCGCCGGTTAAGTTTTCGAGGGCTGATTTCTTGTCCTGTGATAAAAAGCCTTCTGTTTCGACTGCGAAAGCTTTCAGGGGAGCATTTGCAAGCTTCTGGCACCATTTTTGAGTGAATTGCCAAAAGTCAGATTTTTGATGAAATTGTGACCCCGGGGCTTAGGGATTTTTTCAAAAAAATCTTTTCCGCCGGTTAAGTTTTGGAGGGCTGATTTCTTGTCCTGTGATAAAAAGCCTTCTGTTTCGACTGCGAAAGCTTTCAGGGGAGCATTTGCAAGCTTCTGGCACCATTTTTGAGTGAATTGCCAAAAGTCAGATTTATGATGAAATTGTGACCCCGGGGCTTAGGGATTTTTTCAAAAAAATCTTTTCCGCCGGTTAAGTTTTGGAGGGCTGATTTCTTGTCCTGTGATAGAAAGCCTTCTGTTTCGACTGCCAAAGCTTTTTGGAGAGCATTTGCAAGCTTCTGGCACCATTTTTGAGTGAATTGCCAAAAGTCAGATTTTTGCTGAAATTGTGACCCCGGGGCTTAGGGATTTTTTCAAAAAAATCTTATCCGCTGGTTAAGTTTTCGAGGGCTGATTTCTTGTCCTGTGATAAAAAGCCCTGTGTTTCGACTGCCAAACTTTCTGGAGAGCATTTGCAAGCTTCTGGCACCATTTTTGAGTGAATTGCCAAAAGTCTGATTTTTGATGAAATTGTGACCCCGGGGCTTAGAGATTTTTTCATAAAAATATTTTCCACCGGTTAAGTTTTGGAGGGCTGATTTCTTGTCCTGTGATAACTAGCCTTCTGTTTCGACTGCCAAAGCTTTCAGGAGAGCATTTGCAACCGTTTGGCACCATTTTTGAGTGAATTGCCAAAAGTCAGATTTTTGCTGAAATTGTGACCCCGGGGTTTAGGGATTTTTTCAAAAAAATCTTTTCCGCCGGTTAAGTTTTCGAGGGCTGATTTCTTGTCCTGTGATAAAAAGCCTTCTGTTTCGACTGCGAAAGCTTTCAGGGGAGCATTTGCAAGCTTCTGGCACCATTTTTGAGTGAATTGCCAAAAGTCAGATTTTTTATGAAATTGTGACCCCGGGGCTTAGGGATTTTTTCAAAAAAATCTTTTCCGGCGGTTAAGTTTTGGAGGGCTGATTTCTTGTCCTGTGATAGAAAGCCTTCTCTTTCGACTGCCAAAGCTTTTTGGAGAGCATTTGCAAGCTTCTGGCACCATTTTTGAGTGAATTGCCAAAAGTCAGATTTTTGCTGAAATTGTGACCCCGGGGCTTAGGGATTTTTTCAAAAAAATCTTATCCGCTGGTTAAGTTTTCGAGGGCTGATTTCTTGTCCTGTGATAAAAAGCCCTGTGTTTCGACTGCCAAACTTTCTGGAGAGCATTTGCAAGCTTCTGGCACCATTTTTGAGTGAATTGCCAAAAGTCAGATTTTTGCTGAAATTGTGACCCTGGGGCTTAGGGATTTTTTCAAAAAAATCTTATCCGCTGGTTAAGTTTTCGAGGGCTGATTTCTTGTCCTGTGATAAAAAGCCTTCTGTTTCGACAGCCAAAGCTTTCAGGAGAGCATTTGCAACCATTTGGCACCATTTTTGAGTGAATTGCCAAAAGTCAGATTTTTGATGAAATTGTGACTTAGGGATTTTTTCAAAAAAATCTTTTCCGCCGGTTAAGTTTTGGAGGGCTGATTTCTTGTCCTGTGATAGAAAGCCTTCTGTTTCGACTGCCAAAGCTTTTAGGAGAGCATTTGCAAGCTTCTGGCACCATTTTTGAGTGAATTGCCAAAAGTCAGATTTTTGCTGAAATTGTGACCCCGGGGCTTAGGGATTTTTTCAAAAAAATCTTTTCCGCCGGTCAAGTTTTGGAGGGCTGATTTCTTGTCCTGTGATAAAAAACCTTCTGTTTCGACTTCCAAAGCTTTCAGGAGAGCATTTGCAAGCTTCTGGCACCATTTTTGAGTGAATTGCCAAAAGTCTGATTTTTGATGAAATTGTGACCCCGGGGCTTAGAGATTTTTTCATAAAAATCTTTTCCGCCGGTTAAGTTTTGGAGGGCTGATTTCTTGTCCTGTGATAAATAGCCTTCTGTTTCGACTGCCAAAGCTTTCAGGAGAGCATTTGCAACCGTTTGGCACCATTTTTGAGTGAATTGCCAAAAGTCAGATTTTTGCTGAAATTGTGACCCCGGGGTTTAGGGATTTTTTCAAAAAAATCTTTTCCGCCGGTTAAGTTTTGGAGGGCTGATTTCTTGTCCTGTGATAGAAACCCTTCTCTTTCGACTGCCAAAGCTTTTTGGAGAGCATTTGCAAGCTTCTGGCACCATTTTTGAGTGAATTGCCAAAAGTCAGATTTTTGCTGAAATTGTGACCCCGGGGCTTAGGGATTTTTTCAAAAAAATCTTTTCCGCCGGTTAAGTTTTGGAGGGCTGATTTCTTGTCCTGTGATAAATAGCCTTCTGTTTCGACTGCCAAAGCTTTCAGGAGAGCATTTGCAACCGTTTGGCACCATTTTTGAGTGAATTCCCAAAAGTCAGATTTTTGATGAAATTGTGACCCCGGTGCTTAGGGATTTTTTCAAAAAAATCTTATCCGCTGGTTAAGTTTTCGAGGGCTGATTTCTTGTCCTGTGATAAAAAGCCCTGTGTTTCGATTGCCAAAGCTTTCAGGAGAGCATTTGCAAGCTTCTGGCACCATTTTTGAGTGAATTGCCAAAAGTCTGATTTTTGCTGAAATTGTGACCCCGGGGCTTAGGGATTTTTTCAAAAAAATCTTTTCAGCCGGTTAAGTTTTGGAGGGCTGATGTCTTGTCCTGTGATAAATAGCCTTCTGTTTCGACTGCCAAAGCTTTCAGGGGAGCATTTGCAAGCTTCTGGCACCATTTTTGAGTGAATTGCCAAAAGTCAGATTTTTTCTGAAATTGTGACCCCGGGGCTTAGGGATTTTTTCAAAAAAAATATATCCGCTGGTTAAGTTTTCGAGGGCTGATTTCTTGTCCTGTGATAAAAAGCCCTGTGTTTCGACTGCCAAACTTTCAGGAGAGCATTTGCAAGCTTCTGGCACCATTTTTGAGTGAATTGCCAAAAGTCAGTTTTTTGATGAAATTGTGACCCCGGGGCTTAGCGATTTTTTCAAAAAAATCTTTTCCTCCCGTTAAGTTTTGGAGGGCTGATTTCTTGTCCTGTGATAAATAGCTTTCTGTTTCGACTGCCAAAGCTTTCAGGAGAGCATTTGCAACCGTTTGGCACCATTTTTGAGTGAATTGCCAAAAGTCAGATTTTTGCTGAAATTGTGACCCCGGGGCTTAGGGATTTTTTCAAAAAAATCTTTTCCGCCGGTTATGTTTTCAACGGCTGACTTCTTGTCCTGTGATAAAAAGCCTTCTGGCTCGACTGCCAAAGCTTTCAGGAGAGCATTTGCAACCATTTGGCACCATTTTTGAGTGAATTGCCAAAAGTCAGATTTTTGATGAAATTGTGACCCCGGGGCGTAGGGATTTTTTCAAAAAAATCTTTTCCGCCGGTTAAGTTTTCAAGGGCTGACTTCTTGTCCTGTGATAAAAAGCCTTCTGTTTCAATTGCCAAAGCTTTCTGGAGAGCATTTGCAAGCCTCTGGCACCATTTTTGAGTGAATTGCCATAAGTCTGATTTTTGCTGAAATTGTGACCCCGGGGCTTAGGGATTTTTTCAAAAAAATCTTTTCCGCCGGTTAAGTTTTGGAGGGCTGATTTCTTGTCCTGTGATAGAAAGCCTTCTGTTTCGACTGCCAAAGCTTTTAGGAGAGCATTTGCAAGCTTCTGGCACCATTTTTGAGTGAATTGCCAAAAGTCTGATTTTTGCTGAAATTGTGACCCCGGGGCTTAGGGATTTTTTCAAAAAAATCTTTTCAGCCGGTTAAGTTTTCGAGGGCTGATGTCTTGTCCTGTGATAAATAGCCTTCTGTTTCGACTGCCAAAGCTTTCAGGGGAGCATTTGCAAGCTTCTGGCACCATTTTTGAGTGAATTGCCAAAAGTCAGATTTTTTCTGAAATTGTGACCCCGGGGCTTAGGGATTTTTTCAAAAAAAATTTATCCGCTGGTTAAGTTTTCGAGGGCTGATTTCTTGTCCTGTGATAAAAAGCCCTGTGTTTCGACTGCCAAACTTTCAGGAGAGCATTTGCAAGCTTCTGGCACCATTTTTGAGTGAATTGCCAAAAGTCAGTTTTTTGATGAAATTGTGACCCCGGGGATTAGCGATTTTTTCAAAAAAATCTTTTCCTCCCGTTAAGTTTTGGAGGGCTGATTTCTTGTCCTGTGATAAATAGCTTTCTGTTTCGACTGCCAAAGCTTTCAGGAGAGCATTTGCAACCATTTGGCACCATTTTTGAGTGAATTGCCAAAAGTCAGATTTTTGCTGAAATTGTGACCCCGGGGCTTAGGGATTTTTTCAAAAAAATCTTTTCCGCCGGTTAAGTTTTCGAGGGTTGATTTCTTGTCCTGTGATAAAAAGCCTTCTGTTTCGACTGCCAAAGTTTTAAGGAGAGCATTTGCAACCTTCTGGCACCATTTTTGAGTTAATTGCCAAAAGTCAGATTTTTGCTGAAATTGTGACCCCGGGGCTTAGGGATTTTTTTCAAAAAAATCTTATCCGCTGTTTAAGTTTTCGAGGGCTGATTTCTTGTCCTGTGATAAACAGCCTTCTGTTATGACTGCCAAAGCTTTCAGGAGAGCATTTGCAACCGCTTGGCACCATTTTTTAGTGAATTGCCAAATGTCAGATTTTTCCTTAAATTGTGACCCCTGGTCTTAAGGATTTTTTCAAAAAAATCTTTTCCGCCGGTTAAGTTTTCGAGGGCTGATTTCTTGTCCTGTGATAAAAAGCCCTGTGTTTCGACTGCCAAAATTTCAGGAGAGCATTTGCAAACTTCTGGCACCATTTTTGAGTGAATTGCCAAAAGTCAGATTTTTGATGAAATTGTGACCCCGGGGCTTAGGGATTTTTTCAAAAAAAATCTTTTCAGCCGGTTAAGTTTTGGAGGGCTGATTTCTTGTCCTGTGATAAATAGCCTTCTGTTTCGACTGCCAAAGCTTTCAGGAGAGCATTTGCAAGCTTCTGGCACCATTTTTGAGTGAATTGCCAAAAGTCAGATTTTTGCTGAAATTGTGATGCCGGGGCTTAGCGATTTTTTCAAAAAAATCTTTTCCGCCGGTTAAGTCTTGGAGGGCTGATTTCTTGTCCTGAGATAAATAGCCTTCTGTTTCGACTGCCAAAGCTTTCAGGAGAGCATTTGCAACCGTTTGGCACCATTTTTGAGTGAATTGCCAAAAGTCAGATTTTTGCTGAAATTGTGACCCCGGGGCTTAGGGATTTTTTCAAAAAAATCTTATCCGCTGGTTAAGTGTTCGAGGGCTGATTTCTTGTCCTGTGATAAAAAGCCCTGTGTTTCGACTGCCAAACTTTCAGGAGAGCATTTGCAAGCTTCTGAAACCATTTTTGAGTTAATTGCCAAAAGTCAGTTTTTTGATGAAATTGTGACCCCGGGGCTTAGGGATTTTTTCAAAAAAAAATTTTCCGCCGGTCAAGTTTGGGAGGGCTTATTTCTTGTCCTGTGATAAATAGCCTTCTGTTTCGACTGCCAAAGCTTTCAGGAGAGCATTTGCAAGCTTCTGGCACCATTTTTGAGTGAATTGCCAAAAGTCAGATTTTTGCTGAAATTGTGACTCCGGGGCTTAGGGATTTTTTCAAAAAAATCTTTTCCGCCGGTTAAGTCTTGGAGGGCTGATTTCTTGTCCTGAGATAAATAGCCTTCTGTTTCGACTGCCAAAGCTTTCAGGAGAGCATTTGCAACCGTTTCGCACCATTTTTGAGTGAATTGCCAAAAGTCAGATTTTTGCTGAAATTGTGACCCCGGGGCTTAGGGATTTTTTCAAAAAAATCTTATCCGCTGGTTAAGTCTTCGAGGGCTGATTTCTTGTCCTGTGATAAAAAGCCCTGTGTTTCGACTGCCAAACTTTCAGGAGAGCATTTGCAAGCTTCTGAAACCATTTTTGAGTTAATTGCCAAAAGTCAGTTTTTTGCTGAAATTGTGACCCCGGGGCTTAGGGATTTTTTCAAAAAAATCTTTTCCGCCGGTCAAGTTTTGGAGGGCTGATTTCTTGTCCTGTGATAGAAAGCCTTCTGTTTCGACTGCCAAAGCTTTTAGGAGAGCATTTGCAAGCTTCTGGCACCATTTTTGAGTGAATTGCCAAAAGTCTGATTTTTGCTGAAATTGTGACCCCGGGGCTTAGGGATTTTTTCAAAAAAATCTTTTCAGCCGGTTAAGTTTTCGAGGGCTGATGTCTTGTCCTGTGATAAATAGCCTTCTGTTTCGACTGCCAAAGCTTTCAGGGGAGCATTTGCAAGCTTCTGGCACCATTTTTGAGTGAATTGCCAAAAGTCAGATTTTTTCTGAAATTGTGACCCCGGGGCTTAGGGATTTTTTCAAAAAAAATTTATCCGCTGGTTAAGTTTTCGAGGGCTGATTTCTTGTCCTGTGATAAAAAGCCCTGTGTTTCGACTGCCAAACTTTCAGGAGAGCATTTGCAAGCTTCTGGCACCATTTTTGAGTGAATTGCCAAAAGTCAGTTTTTTGATGAAATTGTGACCCCGGGGATTAGCGATTTTTTCAAAAAAATCTTTTCCTCCCGTTAAGTTTTGGAGGGCTGATTTCTTGTCCTGTGATAAATAGCTTTCTGTTTCGACTGCCAAAGCTTTCAGGAGAGCATTTGCAACCATTTGGCACCATTTTTGAGTGAATTGCCAAAAGTCAGATTTTTGCTGAAATTGTGACCCCGGGGCTTAGGGATTTTTTCAAAAAAATCTTTTCCGCCGGTTAAGTTTTCGAGGGTTGATTTCTTGTCCTGTGATAAAAAGCCTTCTGTTTCGACTGCCAAAGTTTTAAGGAGAGCATTTGCAACCTTCTGGCACCATTTTTGAGTTAATTGCCAAAAGTCAGATTTTTGCTGAAATTGTGACCCCGGGGCTTAGGGATTTTTTTCAAAAAAATCTTATCCGCTGTTTAAGTTTTCGAGGGCTGATTTCTTGTCCTGTGATAAACAGCCTTCTGTTATGACTGCCAAAGCTTTCAGGAGAGCATTTGCAACCGCTTGGCACCATTTTTTAGTGAATTGCCAAATGTCAGATTTTTCCTTAAATTGTGACCCCTGGTCTTAAGGATTTTTTCAAAAAAATCTTTTCCGCCGGTTAAGTTTTCGAGGGCTGATTTCTTGTCCTGTGATAAAAAGCCCTGTGTTTCGACTGCCAAAATTTCAGGAGAGCATTTGCAAACTTCTGGCACCATTTTTGAGTGAATTGCCAAAAGTCAGATTTTTGATGAAATTGTGACCCCGGGGCTTAGGGATTTTTTCAAAAAAAATCTTTTCAGCCGGTTAAGTTTTGGAGGGCTGATTTCTTGTCCTGTGATAAATAGCCTTCTGTTTCGACTGCCAAAGCTTTCAGGAGAGCATTTGCAAGCTTCTGGCACCATTTTTGAGTGAATTGCCAAAAGTCAGATTTTTGCTGAAATTGTGATGCCGGGGCTTAGCGATTTTTTCAAAAAAATCTTTTCCGCCGGTTAAGTCTTGGAGGGCTGATTTCTTGTCCTGAGATAAATAGCCTTCTGTTTCGACTGCCAAAGCTTTCAGGAGAGCATTTGCAACCGTTTGGCACCATTTTTGAGTGAATTGCCAAAAGTCAGATTTTTGCTGAAATTGTGACCCCGGGGCTTAGGGATTTTTTCAAAAAAATCTTATCCGCTGGTTAAGTGTTCGAGGGCTGATTTCTTGTCCTGTGATAAAAAGCCCTGTGTTTCGACTGCCAAACTTTCAGGAGAGCATTTGCAAGCTTCTGAAACCATTTTTGAGTTAATTGCCAAAAGTCAGTTTTTTGATGAAATTGTGACCCCGGGGCTTAGGGATTTTTTCAAAAAAAAATTTTCCGCCGGTCAAGTTTGGGAGGGCTTATTTCTTGTCCTGTGATAAATAGCCTTCTGTTTCGACTGCCAAAGCTTTCAGGAGAGCATTTGCAAGCTTCTGGCACCATTTTTGAGTGAATTGCCAAAAGTCAGATTTTTGCTGAAATTGTGACTCCGGGGCTTAGGGATTTTTTCAAAAAAATCTTTTCCGCCGGTTAAGTCTTGGAGGGCTGATTTCTTGTCCTGAGATAAATAGCCTTCTGTTTCGACTGCCAAAGCTTTCAGGAGAGCATTTGCAACCGTTTCGCACCATTTTTGAGTGAATTGCCAAAAGTCAGATTTTTGCTGAAATTGTGACCCCGGGGCTTAGGGATTTTTTCAAAAAAATCTTATCCGCTGGTTAAGTCTTCGAGGGCTGATTTCTTGTCCTGTGATAAAAAGCCCTGTGTTTCGACTGCCAAACTTTCAGGAGAGCATTTGCAAGCTTCTGAAACCATTTTTGAGTTAATTGCCAAAAGTCAGTTTTTTGCTGAAATTGTGACCCCGGGGCTTAGGGATTTTTTCAAAAAAATCTTTTCCGCCGGTCAAGTTTTGGAGGGCTGATTTCTTGTCCTGTGATAAAAAACCTTCTGTTTCGACTTCCAAAGCTTTCAGGAGAGCATTTGCAAGCTTCTGGCACCATTTTTGAGTGAATTGCCAAAAGTCTGATTTTTGATGAAATTGTGACCCCGGGGCTTAGGGATTTTTTCAAAAAAATCTTTTCCGCCGGTCAAGTTTTGGAGGGCTGATTTCTTGTCCTGTGATAAAAAACCTTCTGTTTCGACTTCCAAAGCTTTCAGGAGAGCATTTGCAAGCTTCTGGCACCATTTTTGAGTGAATTGCCAAAAGTCTGATTTTTGATGAAATTGTGACCCCGGGGCTTAGGGATTTTTTCAAAAAAATGTTATCCGCTGGTTAAGTTTTGGAGGGCTGATTTCTTGTCCTGTGATAAACAGCCTTCTGTTATGACTGCCAAGCCCTCAGGAGAGCATTTGCAACCGCTTGGCACCATTTTTTAGTGAATTGCCAAATGTCAGATTTTTCCTTAAATTGTGACCCCTGGTCTTAAGGATTTTTTCAAAAAAATCTTTTCCGCCGGTTAAGTTTTCGAGGGCTGATTTCTTGTCCTGTGATAAAAAGCCCTGTTTTTCCACTGCCAAACTTTCAGGAGAGCATTTGCAAACTTCTGGCACCATTTTTGAGTGAATTGCCAAAAGTCAGATTTTTGATGAAATTGTGACCCCGGGGCTTAGGGATTTTTTCAAAAAAATCTTTTCCGCCGGTTAAGTTTTGGAGGGCTGATTTCTTGTCCTGTGATAAATAGCCTTCTGTTTCGACTGCCAAAGCTTTCAGGAGAGCATTTGCAAGCTTCTGGCACCATTTTTGAGTGAATTGCAAAAGTCAGATTTTTGCTGAAATTGTGACCCCGGGGCTTAGGGATTTTTTCAAAAAAATCTTTTCCGCCGGTTAAGTTTTCGAGGGCTGATTTCTTGTCCTGTGATAAAAAGCCTTCTGTTTCGACTGCCAAAGCTTTCAGGAGAGCATTTGCAAGCTTCTGGCACCATTTTTGAGTGAATTGCCAAAAGTCAGATTTTTGCTGAAATTGTGACCCCGGGGCTAAGGGATTTTTTCAAAAAAATCTTTTCTGCCGGTTAAGTTTTCGAGGGTTGATTTCTTGTCCTGTGCTAAAAAGCCTTCTGTTTCAACTGCCAAAGTTTTCAGGAGAGCATTTGCAAGCTTCTGGCACCATTTTTGAGTGAATTGCCAAAAGTCTGATTTTTGCTGAAATTGGGATTTTTTTCAAAAAAATCTTATCCGCTGGTTAAGTTTTCGAGGGCTGATTTCTTGTCCTGTGATAAACAGCCTTCTGTTATGACTGCCAAAGCTTTCAGGAGAGCATTTGCAACCGCTTGGCACCATTTTTTAGTGAATTGCCAAATGTCAGATTTTTCCTTAAATTGTGACCCCTGGTCTTAAGGATTTTTTCAAAAAAATCTTTTCCGCCGGTTAAGTTTTCGAGGGCTGATTTCTTGTCCTGTGATAAAAAGCCCTATGTTTCGACTGCCAAACTTTCAGGAGAGCATTTGCAAACTTCTGGCACCATTTTTGAGTGAATTGCCAAAAGTCAGATTTTTGATGAAATTGTGACCTCGGGGCTTAGGGATTTTTTCAAAAAAAATCTTTTCAGCCGGTTAAGTTTTGGAGGGCTGATTTCTTGTCCTGTGATAAATAGCCTTCTGTTTCGACTGCCAAAGCTTTCAGGAGAGCATTTGCAAGCTTCTGGCACCATTTTTGAGTGAATTGCCAAAAGTCAGATTTTTGCTGAAATTGTGATGCCGGGGCTTAGCGATTTTTTCAAAAAAATCTTTTCCGCCCGTTAAGTCTTGGAGGGCTGATTTCTTGTCCTGAGATAAATAGCCTTCTGTTTCGACTGCCAAAGCTTTCAGGAGAGCATTTGCAACCGTTTGGCACCATTTTTGAGTGAATTGCCAAAAGTCAGATTTTTGCTGAAATTGTGAACCCGGGGCTTAGGGATTTTTTCAAAAAAATCTTATCCGCTGGTTAAGTGTTCGAGGGCTGATTTCTTGTCCTGTGATAAAAAGCCCTGTGTTTCGACTGCCAAACTTTCAGGAGAGCATTTGCAAGCTTCTGAAACCATTTTTGAGTTAATTGCCAAAAGTCAGTTTTTTGATGAAATTGTGACCCCGGGGCTTAGCGATTTTTTCAAAAAAAAAATTTCCGCCGGTCAAGTTTGGGAGGGCTGATTTCTTGTCCTGTGATAAATAGCCTTCTGTTTCGACTGCCAAAGCTTTCAGGAGAGCATTTGCAAGCTTCTGGCACCATTTTTGAGTGAATTGCCAAAAGTCAGATTTTTGCTGAAATTGTGATGCCGGGGCTTAGCGATTTTTTCAAAAAAATCTTTTCCGCCGGTTAAGTCTTGGAGGGCTGATTTCTTGTCCTGAGATAAATAGCCTTCTGTTTCGACTGCCAAAGCTTTCAGGAGAGCATTTGCAACCGTTTGGCACCATTTTTGAATGAATTGCCAAAAGTCAGATTTTTGCTGAAATTGTGATGCCGGGGCTTAGCGATTTTTTCAAAAAAATCTTATCCGCTGGTTAAGTTTTGGAGGACTGATTTCTTGTCCTGTGATAAACAGCCTTCTGTTATGACTGCCAAGCCCTCAGGAGAGCATTTGCAACCGCTTGGCACCATTTTTTAGTGAATTGCCAAATGTCAGATTTTTCCTTAAATTGTGACCCCTGGTCTTAAGGATTTTTTCAAAAAAATCTTTTCCGCCGGTTAAGTTTTCGAGGGCTGATTTCTTGTCCTGTGATAAAAAGCCCTGTGTTTCCACTGCCAAACTTTCAGGAGAGCATTTGCAAACTTCTGGCACCATTTTTGAGTGAATTGCCAAAAGTCAGATTTTTGATGAAATTGTGACCCCGGGGCTTAGGGATTTTTTCAAAAAAATCTTTTCCGCCGGTTAAGTTTTGGAGGGCTGATTTCTTGTCCTGTGATAAATAGCCTTCTGTTTCGACTGCCAAAGCTTTCAGGAGAGCATTTGCAAGCTTCTGGCACCATTTTTGAGTGAATTGCAAAAGTCAGATTTTTGCTGAAATTGTGATGCCGGGGCTCAGCGTTTTTTTCAAAAAAATCTTTTCCGCCCGTTAAGTCTTGGAGGGCTGATTTCTTGACCTTTGATAAATAGCCTCCTGTTTCAACTGCCAAAGCTTTCAGGGGAGCATTTGCAAGCTTCTGGCACCATTTTTGAGTGAATTGACAAAAGTCAGATTTTTGCTGAAATTGTGACCCCGGGGCTTAGGGATTTTTTCAAAAAAATCTTTTCCGCCGGTTAAGTTTTCGAGGGCTGATTTCTTGTCCTGTGATAAAAAGCCTTCTGTTTCGACTGCCAAAGCTTTCAGGAGAGTATTTGCAAGCTTCTGGCACCATTTTTGAGTGAATTGCCAAAAGTCAGATATTTGCTGAAATTGTGACCCCGGGGCTAAGGGATTTTTTCAAAAAAATCTTTTCCGCCGGTTAAGTTTTCGAGGGTTGATTTCTTGTCCTGTGCTTAAAAGCCTTCTGTTTCAACTGCCAAAGTTTTCAGGAGAGCATTTGCAAGCTTCTGGCACCATTTTTGAGTGAATTGCCAAAAGTCAGATTTTTGCTGAAATTGTGATGCCGGGGCTTAGCGATTTTTTCAAAAAAATCTTATCCGCTGGTTAAGTTTTCGAGGGCTGATTTCTTGTCCTGTGATAAACAGCCTTCTGTTATGACTGCCAAGCCCTCAGGAGAGCATTTGCAACCGCTTGGCACTATTTTTTAGTGAATTGCCAAATGTCAGATTTTTCCTTAAATTGTGACCCCTGGTCTTAAGGATTTTTTCAAAAGAATCTTTTCCGCCGGTTAAGTTTTCGAGGGCTGATTTCCTGTCCTGTGAAAAAAAGCCTTGTGTTTCGACTGCCAAACTTTCAGGAGAGCATTTGCAAGCTTGTGGCACCATTTTTGAGTGAATTGCCAAAAGTCTGATTTTTGCTGAAATTGTGATGCCGGGGCTCAGCGATGTTTTCAAAAAAATCTTTTCCGCCCGTTAAGTCTTGGAGGGCTGATTTCTTGTCCTGTGATAAAAAGCCTTCTGTTTCGACTGCCAAAGCTTTCAGGAGAGCATTTGCAAGCTTCTGGCACCATTTTTGAGTGAATTGCCAAAAGTCAGATTTTTGCTGAAATTGTGATGCCGGGGCTCAGCGTTTTTTTCAAAAAAATCTTTTCCGCCCGTTAAGTCTTGGAGGGCTGATTTCTTGACCTTTGATAAATAGCCTCCTGTTTCAACAGCCAAAGCTTTCAGGGGAGCATTTGCAAGCTTCTGGCACCATTTTTGAGTGAATTGCCAAAAGTCAGATTTTTGCTGAAATTGTGACCCCGGGGCTTAGGGATTTTTTCAAAAAAATCTTTTCCGCCGGTTAAGTTTTCGAGGGCTGATTTCTTGTCCTGTGATAAAAAGCCTTCTGTTTCGACTGCCAAAGCTTTCAGGAGAGCATTTGCAAGCTTCTGGCACCATTTTTGAGTGAATTGCCAAAAGTCAGATTTTTGCTGAAATTGTGACCCCGGGGCTAAGGGATTTTTTCAAAAAAATCTTTTCTGCCGGTTAAGTTTTCGAGGGTTGATTTCTTGTCCTGTGCTAAAAAGCCTTCTGTTTCAACTGCCAAAGTTTTCAGGAGAGCATTTGCAAGCTTCTGGCACCATTTTTGAGTGAATTGCCAAAAGTCAGATTTTTGCTGAAATTGGGATTTTTTTCAAAAAAATCTTATCCGCTGGTTAAGTTTTCGAGGGCTGATTTCTTGTCCTGTGATAAACAGCCTTCTGTTATGACTGCCAAAGCTTTCAGGAGAGCATTTGCAACCGCTTGGCACCATTTTTTAGTGAATTGCCAAATGTCAGATTTTTCCTTAAATTGTGACCCCTGGTCTTAAGGATTTTTTCAAAAAAATCTTTTCCGCCGGTTAAGTTTTCGAGGGCTGATTTCTTGTCCTGTGATAAAAAGCCCTGTGTTTCGACTGCCAAACTTTCAGGAGAGCATTTGCAAACTTCTGGCACCATTTTTGAGTGAATTGCCAAAAGTCAGATTTTTGATGAAATTGTGACCCCGGGGCTTAGGGATTTTTTCAAAAAAAATCTTTTCAGCCGGTTAAGTTTTGGAGGGCTGATTTCTTGTCCTGTGATAAATAGCCTTCTGTTTCGACTGCCAAAGCTTTCAGGAGAGCATTTGCAAGCTTCTGGCACCATTTTTGAGTGAATTGCCAAAAGTCAGATTTTTGCTGAAATTGTGATGCCGGGGCTTAGCGATTTTTTCAAAAAAATCTTTTCCGCCCGTTAAGTCTTGGAGGGCTGATTTCTTGTCCTGAGATAAATAGCCTTCTGTTTCGACTGCCAAAGCTTTCAGGAGAGCATTTGCAACCGTTTGGCACCATTTTTGAGTGAATTGCCAAAAGTCAGATTTTTGCTGAAATTGTGAACCCGGGGCTTAGGGATTTTTTCAAAAAAATCTTATCCGCTGGTTAAGTGTTCGAGGGCTGATTTCTTGTCCTGTGATAAAAAGCCCTGTGTTTCGACTGCCAAACTTTCAGGAGAGCATTTGCAAGCTTCTGAAACCATTTTTGAGTTAATTGCCAAAAGTCAGTTTTTTGATGAAATTGTGACCCCGGGGCTTAGCGATTTTTTCAAAAAAAAAATTTCCGCCGGTCAAGTTTGGGAGGGCTGATTTCTTGTCCTGTGATAAATAGCCTTCTGTTTCGACTGCCAAAGCTTTCAGGAGAGCATTTGCAAGCTTCTGGCACCATTTTTGAGTGAATTGCCAAAAGTCAGATTTTTGCTGAAATTGTGATGCCGGGGCTTAGCGATTTTTTCAAAAAAATCTTTTCCACCGGTTAAGTCTTGGAGGGCTGATTTCTTGTCCTGAGATAAATAGCCTTCTGTTTCGACTGCCAAAGCTTTCAGGAGAGCATTTGCAACCGTTTCGCACCATTTTTGAGTGAATTGCCAAAAGTCAGATTTTTGCTGAAATTGTGACCCCGGGGCTTAGGGATTTTTTCAAAAAAATCTTATCCGCTGGTTAAGTCTTCGAGGGCTGATTTCTTGTCCTGTGATAAAAAGCCCTGTGTTTCGACTGCCAAACTTTCAGGAGAGCATTTGCAAGCTTCTGAAACCATTTTTGAGTTAATTGCCAAAAGTCAGTTTTTTGCTGAAATTGTGACCCCGGGGCTTAGGGATTTTTTCAAAAAAATCTTTTCCGCCGGTCAAGTTTTGGAGGGCTGATTTCTTGTCCTGTGATAAAAAACCTTCTGTTTCGACTTCCAAAGCTTTCAGGAGAGCATTTGCAAGCTTCTGGCACCATTTTTGAGTGAATTGCCAAAAGTCTGATTTTTGATGAAATTGTGACCCCGGGGCTTAGGGATTTTTTCAAAAAAATCTTTTCCGCCGGTCAAGTTTTGGAGGGCTGATTTCTTGTCCTGTGATAAAAAACCTTCTGTTTCGACTTCCAAAGCTTTCAGGAGAGCATTTGCAAGCTTCTGGCACCATTTTTGAGTGAATTGCCAAAAGTCTGATTTTTGATGAAATTGTGACCCCGGGGCTTAGGGATTTTTTCAAAAAAATCTTTTCCGCCCGTTAAGTTTTGGAGGGCTGATTTCTTGTCCTGTGATAAACAGCTTTCTGTTTCGACTGCCAAAGCTTTCAGGAGAGCATTTGCAACCGTTTGGCACCATTTTTGAATGAATTGCCAAAAGTCAGATTTTTGCTGAAATTGTGATGCCGGGGCTTAGCGATTTTTTCAAAAAAATCTTATCCGCTGGTTAAGTTTTGGAGGACTGATTTCTTGTCCTGTGATAAACAGCCTTCTGTTATGACTGCCAAGCCCTCAGGAGAGCATTTGCAACCGCTTGGCACCATTTTTTAGTGAATTGCCAAATGTCAGATTTTTCCTTAAATTGTGACCCCTGGTCTTAAGGATTTTTTCAAAAAAATCTTTTCCGCCGGTTAAGTTTTCGAGGGCTGATTTCTTGTCCTGTGATAAAAAGCCCTGTGTTTCCACTGCCAAACTTTCAGGAGAGCATTTGCAAACTTCTGGCACCATTTTTGAGTGAATTGCCAAAAGTCAGATTTTTGATGAAATTGTGACCACGGGGCTTAGGGATTTTTTCAAAAAAATCTTTTCCGCCGGTTAAGTTTTGGAGGCCTCATTTATTGTCCTGTGATAAATAGCCTTCTGTTTCGACTGCCAAAGCTTTCAGGAGAGCATTTGCAAGCTTCTGGCACCATTTTTGAGTGAATTGCAAAAGTCAGATTTTTGCTGAAATTGTGATGCCGGGGCTCAGCGTTTTTTTCAAAAAAATCTTTTCCGCCCGTTAAGTCTTGGAGGGCTGATTTCTTGACCTTTGATAAATAGCCTCCTGTTTCAACTGCCAAAGCTTTCAGGGGAGCATTTGCAAGCTTCTGGCACCATTTTTGAGTGAATTGCCAAAAGTCAGATTTTTGCTGAAATTGTGACCCCGGGGCTTAGGGATTTTTTCAAAAAAATCTTTTCCGCCGGTTAAGTTTTCGAGGGCTGATTTCTTGTCCTGTGATAAAAAGCCTTCTGTTTCGACTGCCAAAGCTTTCAGGAGAGTATTTGCAAGCTTCTGGCACCATTTTTGTGTGAATTGCCAAAAGTCAGATATTTGCTGAAATTGTGACCCCGGGGCTAAGGGATTTTTTCAAAAAAATCTTTTCCGCCGGTTAAGTTTTCGAGGGTTGATTTTTTGTCCTGTGCTAAAAAGCCTTCTGTTTCAACTGCCAAAGTTTTCAGGAGAGCATTTGCAAGCTTCTGGCACCATTTTTGAGTGAATTGCCAAAAGTCAGATTTTTGCTGAAATTGTGATGCCGGGGCTTAGCGATTTTTTCAAAAAAATCTTATCCGCTGGTTAAGTTTTCGAGGGCTGATTTCTTGTCCTGTGATAAACAGCCTTCTGTTATGACTGCCAAGCCCTCAGGAGAGCATTTGCAACCGCTTGGCACCATTTTTTAGTGAATTGCCAAATGTCAGATTTTTCCTTAAATTGTGACCCCTGGTCTTAAGGATTTTTTCAAAAGAATCTTTTCCGCCGGTTAAGTTTTCGAGGGCTGATTTCCTGTCCTGTGAAAAAAAGCCCTGTGTTTCGACTGCCAAACTTTCAGGAGAGCATTTGCAAGCTTGTGGCACCATTTTTGAGTGAATTGCCAAAAGTCTGATTTTTGCTGAAATTGTGATGCCGGGGCTCAGCGATGTTTTCAAAAAAATCTTTTCCGCCCGTTAAGTCTTGGAGGGCTGATTTCTTGTCCTGTGATAAAAAGCCTTCTGTTTCGACTGCCAAAGCTTTCAGGAGAGCATTTGCAAGCTTCTGGCACCATTTTTGAGTGAATTGCCAAAAGTCAGATTTTTGCTGAAATTGTGACCCCGGGGCTAAGGGATTTTTTCAAAAAAATCTTTTCCGCCGGTTAAGTTTTCGAGGGTTGATTTCTTGTCCTGTGCTAAAAAGCCTTCTGTTTCAACTGCCTAAGTTTTCAGGAGAGCATTTGCAAGCTTCTGGCACTATTTTTGAGTGAATTGCCAAAAGTCAGATTTTTGCTGAAATTGTGACCCCGGGGCTTAGGGATTTTTTCAAAAAAATCTTATCCGCTGGTTAATTTTCGAGGGCTGATTTCTTGTCCTGTGATAAACAGCCTTCTGTTATGACTGCCAAAGCTTTCAGGAGAGCATTTGCAACCGCTTGGCATCATTTTTTAGTGAATTGCCAAATGTCAGATTTTTCCTTAAATTGTGACCCCGGGGCTTAGGGATTTTTTCAAAAAAATCTTTTCCGCCGGTTAAGTTTTCGAGGGCTGATTTCTTGTCCTGTGATAAAAAGCCTTCTGTTTCGACTGCCAAAGCTTTCAGGAGAGCATTTGCAAGCTTCTGGCACCATTTTTGAGTGAATTGCCAAAAGTCAGATTTTTGCTGAAATTGTGACCCCTGGTGTTAAGGATTTTTTCAAAAAAATCTTTGCTGAAATTAGTGATTTTTTTAAAAAAATCTTTTCCGCCCGTTAAGTTTTCGAGGGCTGACTTCTTGTCCTGTGATAAAAAGCCTTCTGTTTCAATTGCCAAAGCTTTCTGGAGAGCATTTGCAAGCCTCTGGAACCATTTTTGAGTGAATTGCCATAAGTCTGATTTTTGCTGAAATTGTGACCCCGGGGCTTAGGGATTTTTTCAAAAAAATCTTTTCCGCCGGTTAAGTTTTGGAGGGCTGATTTCTTGTCCTGTGATAAAAAGCCTTCTGTTTCGACTGCCAAAGCTTTCAGGAGAGCATTTGCAAGCTTCTGGCACCATTTTTGAGTGAATTGCCAAAAGTCAGATTTTTGCTGAAATTCTGACCCCGGGGCTTAGGGATTTTTTCAAAAAAATCTTTTCCGCCGGTTAAGTTTTGGAGGGCCGATTTCTTGTCCTGTGATAAAAAGTCTTCTGTTTCGACTGCCAAAGCTTTCAGGGGAGCATTTGCAAGCTTCTGGCACAATTTTTGAGTGAATTGCCAAAAGTCAGATTTTTGCTGAAATTGTGACCCCGGGGCTTAGGGATTTTTTCAAAAAAATCTTTTCCGCCGGTTGAGTTTTCGAGGGCTGATTTCTTGTCCTGTGATAGAAAGCCTTCTCTTTCGACTGCCAAAGCTTTCAGGGGAGCATTTGCAAGCTTCTGGCACCATTTTTGAGTGAATTGCCAAAAGTCAGATTTTTGCTGAAATTGTGACCCCGGGGGTTAGGGATTTTTTCAAAAAATTATTTTCCGCCGGTTGAGTTTTCGAGGGCTGATTTCTTGTCCTGTGATAAAAAGCCTTCTGTTTCGACTGCCAAAGCTTTCAGGAGAGCATTTGCAAGCTTCTGGCACTATTTTTGAGTGAATGGCCAAAAGTCAGATTTTTGCTGAAATTGTGACCCCGGGGCTTAGGGATTTTTTCAAAAAAATCTTTTCCGCCGGTTAAGTTTTGGAGGGCTGATTTCTTGTCCTGTGATAAAAAGCCTTCGGTTTCGACTGCCAAAGCTTTCAGGGGAGCATTTGCAAGCTTCTGGCACCATTTTTGAGTGAATTGCCAAAAGTCAGATTTTTGCTGAAATTCTGACCCCGGGGCTTAGGGATTTTTTCAAAAAAATCTTTTCCGCCGGTTAAGTTTTGGAGGGCTGATTTCTTGTCCTGTGATAAAAAGCCTTCTCTTTCGACTGCCAAAGCTTTCACGGGAGCATTTGCAAGCTTCTGGCACCATTTTTGAGTGAATTTCCAAAAGTCAGATTTTTGCTGAAATTGTGACCCCGGGGCTTAGGGATTTTTTCAAAAAAATCTTTTCTGCCGGTTAAGTTTTCGGTTTTCGAGGGCTGATTTCTTGTCCTGTGATAAAAAGCCTTCTGTTTCGACTGCCAAAGCTTTCAGGAGAGCATTTGCAAGCTTCTGGCACCATTTTTGAGTGAATTGCCAAAAGTCAGATTTTGCTGAAATTCTGACCCCGGGGCTTAGGGATTTTTTCAAAAAATCTTTTCCGCCGGTTAATTTTTGGAGGGCCGATTTCTTGTCCTGTGATAAAAAGCCTTCTGTTTCGACTGCCAAAGCTTTCAGGGAGCATTTGCTAGCTTCTGGCACCATTTTTGAGTGAATTGCCAAAAGTCAGATTTTTGCTGAAATTGTGACCCCGGGGCTTAGGGATTTTTTCAAAAAAATCTTTTCCGCCGGTTGAGTTTTCGAGGGCTGATTTCTTGTCCTGTGATAAAAAGCCTTCTGTTTCGACTGTCAAAGCTTTCAGGGGAGCATTTGCAAGCTTCTGGCACCATTTTTGATTGAATTGCCAAAAGTCAGATTTTTGCTGAAATTGTGACCCTGGGCCTTAGGGATTTTTCAAAAAATCTTTTCCGCCGGTTAAGTTTTGGAGGGCTGATTTCTTGTCCTGTGATAGAAAGCCTTCTCTTTCGACTGCCAAAGCTTTCAGGGGAGCATTTGCAAGCTTCTGGCACCATTTTTGAGTGAATTGCCAAAAGTCAGATTTTTGCTGAAATTGTGACCCCGGGGGTTAGGGATTTTTCAAAAAAATATTTTCCGCCGGTTGAGTTTTCGAGGGCTGATTTCTTGTCCTGTGATAAAAGCCTTCTTATTCGACTGCCAAAGCTTTCAGGAGAGCATTTGCAACCGTTTGGCACCATTTTTGAGTGAATTGCCAAAAGTCAGATTTTTGCTGAAATTGTGACCCCGGGGCTTAGGGATTTTTTCAAAAAATCTTTTCCGCCGGTTAAGTTTTGGAGGGCTGATTTCTTGTCCTGTGATAGAAAGCCTTCTGTTTCGACTGCCAAAGCTTTCAGGGGAGCATTTGCAAGCTTCTGGCACCATTTTTGAGTGAATTGCCAAAAGTCAGATTTTTGATGAAATTGTGACCCCGGGGGCTTAGGGATTTTTTCAAAAAAATCTTTTCCGCCGGTTAAGTTTTGGAGGGCTGATTTCTTGTCCTGTGATAAAAAGCCTTCTCTTTTGACTGCCAAAGCTTTCAGGGGAGCATTTGCAAGCTTCTGGCACCATTTTTGAGTGAATTGCCAAAAGTCAGATTTTTGCTGAAATTGTGACCCCGGGGGTTAGGGATTTTTTCAAAAAAATATTTTCCGCCGGTTGAGTTTTCGAGGGCTGATTTCTTGTCCTGTGATAAAAAAGCCTTCTTATTCGACTGCCAAAGCTTTCAGGAGAGCATTTGCAACCGTTTGGCACCATTTTTGAGTGAATTGCCAAAAGTCAGATTTTTGCTGAAATTGTGACCCCGGGGCTTAGGGATTTTTTCAAAAAAATCTTTTCCGCTGGTTAAGTTTTGGAGGGCTGATTTCTTGTCCTGTGATAGAAAGCCTTCTGTTTCGACTGCCAAAGCTTTCAGGGGAGCATTTGCAAGCTTCTGGCACCATTTTTGAGTGAATTGCCAAAAGTCAGATTTTTGATGAAATTGTGACCCCGGGGCTTAGGGATTTTTTCAAAAAAAATCTTTTCCGCCGGTTAAGTTTTGGAGGGCTGATTTCTTGTCCTGTGATAAAAAGCCTTCTCTTTTGACTGCCAAAGCTTTCAGGGGAGCATTTGCAAGCTTCTGGCACCATTTTTGAGTGAATTTCCAAAAGTCAGATTTTTGCTGAAATTGTGACCCCGGGGCTTAGGGATTTTTTCAAAAAAATCTTTTCCGCCGGTTAAGTTTTCGAGGGTTGATTTCTTGTCCTGTGCTAAAAAGCCTTCTGTTTCAACTGCCAAAGTTTTCAGGAGAGCATTTGCAAGCTTCTGGCACCATTTTTGAGTGAATTGCCAAAAGTCAGATTTTTGCTGAAATTGGGATTTTTTTCAAAAAATCTTATCCGCTGGTTAAGTTTTCGAGGGCCGATTTCTTGTCCTGTGATAAACAGCCTTCTGTTATGACTGCCAAAGCTTTCAGGAGAGCATTTGCAACCGCTTGGCACCATTTTTTAGTGAATTGCCAAATGTCAGATTTTTCCTTAAATTGTGACCCCTGGTCTTAAGGATTTTTCAAAAAAATCTTTTCCGCCGGTTAAGTTTTCGAGGGCTGATTTCTTGTCCTGTGATAAAAAGCCCTGTGTTTCGACTGCCAAACTTTCAGGAGAGCATTTGCAAACTTCTGGCACCATTTTTGAGTGAATTGCCAAAAGTCAGATTTTTGATGAAATTGTGACCCCGGGGCTTAGGGATTTTTTCAAAAAAAATCTTTTCAGCCGGTTAAGTTTTGGAGGGCTGATTTCTTGTCCTGTGATAAATAGCCTTCTGTTTCGACTGCCAAAGCTTTCAGGAGAGCATTTGCAAGCTTCTGGCACCATTTTTGAGTGAATTGCCAAAAGTCAGATTTTGCTGAAATTGTGATGCCGGGGCTTAGCGATTTTTTCAAAAAAATCTTTTCCGCCCGTTAAGTCTTGGAGGGCTGATTTCTTGTCCTGAGATAAATAGCCTTCTGTTTCGACTGCCAAAGCTTTCAGGAGAGCATTTGCAACCGTTTGGCACCATTTTTGAGTGAATTGCCAAAAGTCAGATTTTTGCTGAAATTGTGAACCCGGGGCTTAGGGATTTTTTTCAAAAAAATCTTATCCGCTGGTTAAGTGTTCGAGGGCTGATTTCTTGTCCTGTGATAAAAAGCCCTGTGTTTCGACTGCCAAACTTTCAGGAGAGCATTTGCAAGCTTCTGAAACCATTTTTGAGTTAATTGCCAAAAGTCAGATTTTGCTGAAATTGTGACCCGGGGCTTAGGGATTTTTTCAAAAAAATCTTATCCGCTGTTAAGTCTTCGAGGGCTGATTTCTTGTCCTGTGATAAAAAGCCCTGTGTTTCGACTGCCAAACTTTCAGGAGAGCATTTGCAAGCTTCTGAAACCATTTTTGAGTTAATTGCCAAAAGTCAGTTTTTTGCTGAAATTGTGACCCGGGGCTTAGGGATTTTTTCAAAAAAATCTTTTCCGCCGGTCAAGTTTTGGAGGGCTGATTTCTTGTCCTGTGATAAAAAACCTTCTGTTTCGACTTCCAAAGCTTTCAGGAGAGCATTTGCAAGCTTCTGGCACCATTTTTGAGTGAATTGCTAAAAGTCTGATTTTTGATGAAATTGTGACCCCGGGGCTTAGGGATTTTTTTCAAAAAAATCTTTTCCGCCGGTCAAGTTTTGGAGGGCTGATTTCTTGTCCTGTGATAAAAAACCTTCTGTTTCGACTTCCAAAGCTTTCAGGAGAGCATTTGCAAGCTTCTGGCACCATTTTTGAGTGAATTGCCAAAAGTCTGATTTTTGATGAAATTGTGACCCCGGGGCTTAGGGATTTTTTCAAAAAAATCTTTTCCGCCCGTTAAGTTTTGGAGGGCTGATTTCTTGTCCTGTGATAAACAGCTTTCTGTTTCGACTGCCAAAGCTTTCAGGAGAGCATTTGCAACCGTTTGGCACCATTTTTGAATGAATTGCCAAAAGTCAGATTTTTGCTGAAATTGTGATGCCGGGGCTTAGCGATTTTTTTCAAAAAAATCTTATCCGCTGGTTAAGTTTTGGAGGACTGATTTCTTGTCCTGTGATAAACAGCCTTCTGTTATGACTGCCAAGCCCTCAGGAGAGCATTTGCAACCGCTTGGCACCATTTTTTAGTGAATTGCCAAATGTCAGATTTTTCCTTAAATTGTGACCCTGGTCTTAAGGATTTTTTCAAAAAAATCTTTTCCGCCGGTTAAGTTTTCGAGGGCTGATTTCTTGTCCTGTGATAAAAAGCCCTGTGTTTCCACTGCCAAACTTTCAGGAGAGCATTTGCAAACTTCTGGCACCATTTTTGAGTGAATTGCCAAAAGTCAGATTTTTGATGAAATTGTGACCCCGGGCTTAGGGATTTTTTCAAAAAATCTTTTCCGCCGGTTAAGTTTTGGAGGGCTGATTTATTGTCCTGTGATAAATAGCTTCTGTTTCGACTGCCAAAGCTTTCAGGAGAGCATTTGCAAGCTTCTGGCACCATTTTTGAGTGAATTGCAAAAGTCAGATTTTTGCTGAATTGTGATGCCGGGGCTCAGCGTTTTTTTCAAAAAAATCTTTTCCGCCCGTTAAGTCTTGGAGGGCTGATTTCTTGACCTTTGATAAATAGCCTCCTGTTTCAACTGCCAAAGCTTTCCGGGAGCATTTGCAAGCTTCTGGCACCATTTTTGAGTGAATTGCCAAAAGTCAGATTTTTGCTGAAATTGTGACCCCGGGGCTTAGGGATTTTTCAAAAAAATCTTTTCCGCCGGTTAAGTTTTCGAGGGCTGATTTCTTGTCCTGTGATAAAAAGCCTTCTGTTTCGACTGCCAAAGCTTTCAGGAGAGTATTTGCAAGCTTCTGGCACCATTTTTGAGTGAATTGCCAAAAGTCAGATATTTGCTGAAATTGTGACCCCGGGGCTAAGGGATTTTTTCAAAAAAATCTTTTCCGCCGGTTAAGTTTTCGAGGGTTGATTTTTTGTCCTGTGCTAAAAGCCTTCTGTTTCAACTGCCAAAGTTTTCAGGAGAGCATTTGCAAGCTTCAGGCACCATTTTTGAGTGAATTGCCAAAAGTCAGATTTTTGCTGAAATTGTGATGCGGGGCTTAGCGATTTTTTCAAAAAAATCTTATCCGCTGGTTAAGTTTTCGAGGGCTGATTTCTTGTCCTGTGATAAACAGCCTTCTGTTATGACTGCCAAGCCCTCAGGAGAGCATTTGCAACCGCTTGGCACCATTTTTTAGTGAATTGCCAAATGTCAGATTTTTCCTTAAATTGTGACCCTGGTCTTAAGAATTTTTCAAAAGAATCTTTTCCGCCGGTTAAGTTTTCGAGGGCTGATTTCCTGTCCTGTGAAAAAAAGCCTGTGTTTCGACTGCCAAACTTTCAGGAGAGCATTTGCAAGCTTGTGGCACCATTTTTGAGTGAATTGCCAAAAGTCTGATTTTTGCTGAAATTGTGATGCCGGGGCTCAGCGATGTTTTCAAAAAAATCTTTTCCGCCCGTTAAGTCTTGGAGGGCTGATTTCTTGTCCTGTGATAAAAAGCCTTCTGTTTCGACTGCCAAAGCTTTCAGGAGAGCATTTGCAAGCTTCTGGCACCATTTTTGAGTGAATTGCCAAAAGTCAGATTTTTGCTGAAATTGTGACCCCGGGGCTAAGGGATTTTTTCAAAAAAATCTTTTCCGCCGGTTAAGTTTTCGAGGGTTGATTTCTTGTCCTGTGCTAAAAAGCCTTCTGTTTCAACTGCCTAAGTTTTCAGGAGAGCATTTGCAAGCTTCTGGCACTATTTTTGAGTGAATTGCCAAAAGTCAGATTTTTGCTGAAATTGTGACCCCGGGGCTTAGGGATTTTTTCAAAAAATATTTTTGCCGGTTAAGTTTTTGAGGGCTGATTTCTTGTCCTGTGATAAAAAGCCTTCTGTTTCGAGTTCCAAACCTTTCAGGAGAGCATTTTCAAGCTTTTGGCACCATTTTTTGAGTGAATTGCCAAAAGTCAGATTTTTGCTGAAATTGTGACCCCGGGGCTTAGGATTTTTTCAAAAAATATTTTCTGCCGGTTAAGTTTTTGAGGGCTGATTTCTTGTCCTGTGATAAAAAGCCTTCTGTTTCGAGTGCCAAACCTTTCAGGAGAGCATTTTCAAGCTTTTGGCACCATTTTTGAGTGAATTGCCAAAAGTCAGATTTTTGCTGAAATTGTGACCCCGGGGCTTAGGGATTTTTTCAAAAAATATTTTCTGCCGGTTAAGTTTTTGAGGGCTGATTTCTTGTCCTGTGATAAAAAGCCTTCTGTTTCGAGTGCCAAACCTTTCAGGAGAGCATTTTCAAGCTTTTGGCACCATTTTTGAGTGAATTGCCAAAAGTCAGATTTTTGCTGAAATTGTGACCCCGGGGCTTAGGGATTTTTTCAAAAAAATATTTTCTGCCGGTTAAGTTTTTGAGGGCTGATTTCTTGTCCTGTGATAAAAAGCCTTCTGTTTCGAGTGCCAAACCTTTCAGGAGAGCATTTTCAAGCTTCTGGCACCATTTTTGAGTGAATTGCCAAAAGTCAGATTTTTGCTGAAATTGTGACCCCGGGGCTTAGGGATTTTTTCAAAAAAATATTTTCTGCCGGTTAAGTTTTTGAGGGCTGATTTCTTGTCCTGTGATAAAAAGCCTTCTGTTTCCATCGCCAAAGCTTTCAGGGGATCATTTATAAGCTTCTGGCACCATTTTTGAGTGAATTGCCAAAAGTCAGATTTTTGCTGAAATTGTGACCCCGGGGCTTAGGGATTTTTTCAAAAAAATATTTTCTGCCGGTTAAGTTTTTGAGGGCTGATTTCTTGTCCTGTGATAAAAAGCCTTCTGTTTCCATCGCCAAAGCTTTCAGGGGATCATTTATAAGCTTCTGGCACCATTTTTGAGTGAATTGCCAAAAGTCAGGTTTTTGCTGAAATTGTGACCCCGAGCTTAGGGATTTTTTCAAAAAAATATTTTCTGCCGGTTAAGTTTTTGAGGGCTGATTTCTTGTCCTGTGATAAAAAGCCTTCTGTTTCGAGTGCCAAACCTTTCAGGATAGCATTTTCAAGCTTCTGGCACCATTTTTGAGTGAATTGCCAAAAGTCAGGTTTTTGCTGAAATTGTGACCCCGGGGCTTAGGGATTTTTTCAAAAAAATATTTTCTGCCGGTTAAGTTTTTGAGGGCTGATTTCTTGTCCTGTGATAAAAAGCCTTCTGTTTCGAGTGCCAAACCTTTCAGGAGAGCATTTTCAAGCTTTTGGCACCATTTTGAGGTGAATTGCCAAAAGTCAGATTTTTGCTGAAATTGTGACCCCGGGGCTTAGGGATTTTTTCAAAAAAATATTTTCTGCCGGTTAAGTTTTTGAGGGCTGACTTCTTGTCCTGTGATAAAAAGCCTTCTGTTTTCATCACCAAAGCTTTCAGGGGATCATTTATAATCTTTTGGCACCATTTTTGAGTGAATTGCCAAAAGTCAGATTTTTGCTGAAATTGTGACCCCGGGGCTTAGGGATTTTTTCAAAAAAATATTTTCTGCGGGTTAAGTTTTTGAGGGCTGATTTCTTGTCCTGTGATAAAAAGCCTTCTGTTTCCATCGCCAAAGCTTTCAGGGGATCATTTATAAGCTTCTGGCACCATTTTTGAGTGAATTGCCAAAAGTCAGATTTTTGCTGAAATTGTGACCCCGGGGCTTAGGGATTTTTTCAAAAAAATATTTTCTGCCGGTTAAGTTTTTGAGGGCTGATTTCTTGTCCTGTGATAAAAAGCCTTCTGTTTCCATCACCAAAGCTTTCAGGGGATCATTTATAAGCTTCTGGCACCATTTTTGAGTGAATTGCCAAAAGTCAGATTTTTGCTGAAATTGTGACCCCGGGGCTTAGGGATTTTTTCAAAAAAATATTTTCTGCCGGTTAAGTTTTTGAGGGCTGATTTCTTGTCCTGTGATAAAAAGCCTTCTGTTTCGAGTGCCAAACCTTTCAGGAGAGCATTTTCAAGCTTTTAGCACCATTTTTGAGTGAATTGCCAAAAGTCAGATTTTTGCTGAAATTGTGACCCCGGGGCTTAGGGATTTTTTCAAAAAAATATTTTCTGCCGGTTAAGTTTTTGAGGGCTGATT
>NW_027669991.1:0-30485 GCF_964188305.1 Podarcis bocagei | reverse complement strand
CCATTTTTGAGTGAATTGCCAAAAGTCAGATTTTTGCTGAAATTGTGACCCCGGGGCTTAGGGATTTTTTCAAAAAAATATTTTCTGCCGGTTAAGTTCTGAGGGCTGATTTCTTGTCCTGTGATAAAAAGCCTTCTGTTTCGAGTGCCAAACCTTTCAGGAGAGCATTTTCAAGCTGTTGGCACCATTTTTGAGTGAATTGCCAAAAGTCAGATTTTTGCTGAAATTGTGACCCCGGGGTTTAGGGATTTTTCAAAAAAATATTTTCTGCCGGTTAAGTTTTTCAGGGCTGATTTCTTGTCCTGTGATAAAAAGCCTTCTGTTTCGAGTGCCCAAGCTTTCAGGGGAGCATTTGCAACCGGTTGGCACCATTTTTGAGTGAATTGCCAAAAGTCAGATTTTTGCTGAAATTGTGACCCCGGGGCTTAGGGATTTTTTCAAAAAAATATTTTCTGCCGGTTAAGTTTTTCAGGGCTGATTTCTTGTCCTGTGATAAAAAGCCTTCTGTTTCGAGTGCCAAACCTTTCAGGAGAGCATTTTCAAGCTTTTGGCACCATTTTTGAGTGAATTGCCAAAAGTCAGATTTTTGCTGAAATTGTGACCCCGGGGCTTAGGGATTTTTTCAAAAAAATATTTTCTGCCGGTTAAGTTTTTGAGGGCTGATTTCTTGTCCTGTGATGAAAAGCCTTCTGTTTCCATCGCCAAAGCTTTCAGGGGAGCATTTGCACCGGTTGGCACCATTTTTGAGTGAATTGCCAAAAGTCAGATTTTTGCTGAAATTGTGACCCCAGGCCTGAGGGATTTTTCAAAAAATATTTTCTGCCGGTTAAGTTTTTGAGGGCTGATTTCTTGTCCTGTGATAAAAAGCCTTCTGTTTCGAGTGCCAAAACTTTCAGGAGAGCATTTTCAAGCTTTTGGCACCATTTTTGAGTGAATTGCCAAAAGTCAGATTTTTGCTGAAATTGTGACCCCATGGCTTAGGGATTTTTTCAAAAAGATATTTTCTGCCGGTTAAGTTTTTCAGGGCTGATTTCCTGTCCTGTGATGAAAAGCCTTCTGTTTCCATCGCCAAAGCTTTCAGGGGAGCATTTGCAACCGGATGGCACCATTTTTGAGTGAATTGCCAAAAGTCAGATTTTTGCTGAAATTGTGACCCCGGGGCTTAGGGATTTTTTCAAAAAAATATTTTCTGCCGGTTAAGTTTCTGAGGGTTGATTTCCTGTCCTGTGATGAAAAGCCTTCTGTTTCCATCGCCAAAGCATTCAGGGGAGCATTTGCAACCGGATGGCACCATTTTGACTGAATTGCCAAAAGTCAGATTTTTGCTGAAATTGTGACCCCGGGGCTTAGGGATTTTTTCAAAAAAATATTTTCTGCCGGTTAAGTTTTTGAGGGCTGATTTCTTGTCCTGTGATGAAAAGCCTTCTGTTTCCATCGCCAAAGCTTTCAGGGGAGCATTTGCCACCGGTTGGCACCATTTTTGAGTGAATTGCCAAAAGTCAGATTTTTGCTGAAATTGTGACCCCGGGGCTTAGGGATTTTTTCAAAAAAATATTTTCTGCCGGTTAAGTTTCTGAGGGCTGATTTCTTGTCCTGTGATAAAAAGCCTTCTGTTTCGAGTGCCAAACCTTTCAGGAGAGCATTTTCAAGCTTTTGGCACCATTTTTGAGTGAATTGCCAAAAGTCAGATTTTTGCTGAAATTGTGACCCCGGGGTTTAGGGATTTTTTCAAAAAAATATTTTCTGCCGGTTAAGTTTTTCAGGGCTGATTTCTTGTCCTGTGATAAAAAGCCTTCTGTTTCGAGTGCCCAAGCTTTCAGGAGAGCATTTTCAAGCTTTTGGCACCATTTTTGAGTGAATTGCCAAAAGTCAGATTTTTGCTGAAATTGTGACGCCGGGGCTTAGGGATTTTTTCAAAAAAATATTTTCTGCCGGTTAAGTTTTTGAGGGCTGATTTCTTGTCCTGTGATGAAAAGCCTACTGTTTCCATCGCCAAAGCTTTCAGGGGAGCATTTGCAACCGGTTGGCACCATTTTTGAGTGAATTGCCAAAAGTCAGATTTTTGCCGAAATTGTGACCCCGGGGCTTAGGGATTTTTTCAAAAAAATATTTTCTGCCGGTTAAGTTTTTGAGGGCTGATTTCTTGTCCTGTGATAAAAAGCCTTCTGTTTCGAGTGCCAAAACTTTCAGGAGAGCATTTTCAAGCTTTTGGCACCATTTTTGAGTGAATTGCCAAAAGTAAGATTTTTGCTGAAATTGTGACCCCGGGGCTTAGGTATTTTTTCAAAAAAATATTTTCTGCCGGTTAAGTTTTTCAGGGCTGATTTCTTGTCCTGTGATGAAAAGCCTTCTGTTTCCATAGCCAAAGCTTTCAGGGGAGCATTTGCAACCGGATGGCACCATTTTTGAGTGAATTGCCAAAAGTCAGATTTTTGCTGAAATTGTGACCCCGGGGCTTAGGGATTTTTTCAAAAAAATATTTTCTGCCGGTTAAGTTTCTGAGGGCTGATTTCTTGTCCTGTGATAAAAAGCCTTCTGTTTCGAGTGCCAAACCTTTCAGGAGAGCATTTTCAAGCTGTTGGCACCATTTTTGAGTGAATTGCCAAAAGTCAGATTTTTGCTGAAATTGTGACCCCGGGGTTTAGGGATTTTTTCAAAAAAATATTTTCTGCCGGTTAAGTTTTTCAGGGCTGATTTCTTGTCCTGTGATAAAAAGCCTTCTGTTTCGAGTGCCCAAGCTTTCAGGGGAGCATTTGCAACCGGTTGGCACCATTTTTGAGTGAATTGCCAAAAGTCAGATTTTTGCTGAAATTGTGACCCCGGGGCTTAGGGATTTTTTCAAAAAAATATTTTCTGCCGGTTAAGTTTTTCAGGGCTGATTTCTTGTCCTGTGATAAAAAGCCTTCTGTTTCGAGTGCCAAACCTTTCAGGAGAGCATTTTCAAGCTTTTGGCACCATTTTTGAGTGAATTGCCAAAAGTCAGATTTTTGCTGAAATTGTGACCCCGGGGCTTAGGGATTTTTTCAAAAAAATATTTTCTGCCGGTTAAGTTTTTCAGGGCTGATTTCCTGTCCTGTGATGAAAAGCCTTCTGTTTCCATCGCCAAAGCTTTCAGGGGAGCATTTGCAACCGGTTGGCACCATTTTTGAGTGAATTTCGAAAAGTCAGATTTTTGCTGAAATTGTGACCCCGGGGCTTAGGGATTTTTTCAAAAAAATATTTTCTGCTGGTTAAGTTTTTGAGGGCTGATTTCTTGTCCTGTGATAAAAAGCCTTCTGTTTTGAGTGCCAATACTTTCAGGAGAGCATTTTCAAGCTTTTGGCACCATTTTTGAGTGAATTTCGAAAAGTCAGATTTTTGCTGAAATTGTGACCCCGGGGCTTAGGGATTTTTTCAAAAAAATATTTTCTGCCGGTTAAGTTTCTGAGGGCTGATTTCTTGTCCTGTGATAAAAAGCCTTCTGTTTCGAGTGCCCAAGCTTTCAGGGGAGCATTTGCAACCGGTTGGCACCATTTTTGAGTGAATTGCCAAAAGTCAGATTTTTGCTGAAATTGTGACCCCGGGGCTTAGGGATATTTTCAAAAAAATATTTTCTGCCGGTTAAGTTTTTGAGGGCTGATTTCTTGTCCTGTGATAAAAAGCCATCTGTTTCGAGTGCCAAACCTTTCAGGAGAGCATTTTCAAGCTTTTGGCACCATTTTTGAGTGAATTTCGAAAAGTCAGATTTTTGCTGAAATTGTGACCCCGGGGCTTAGGGATTTTTTCAAAAAAAAAATTCTGCCGGTTAAGTTTTTGAGGGCTGATTTCTTGTCCTGTGATGAAAAGCCTTCTGTTTCCATCGCCAAAGCTTTCAGGGGAGCATTTGCCACCGGTTGGCACCATTTTTCAGTGAATTGCCAAAAGTCAGATTTTTGCTGAAATTGTGACCCGGGGCTTAGGGATTTTTTCAAAAAAATATTTTCTGCCGGTTTAGTTTTTCAGGGCTGATTTCTTGTCCTGTGATGAAAAGCCTTCTGTTTCCATCGCCAAAGCTTTCAGGGGAGCATTTGCAACCGGTTGGCACCGTTTTTGAGTGAATTGCCAAAAGTCAGATTTTTGCTGAAATTGTGACCCCGGGGCTTAGGGATTTTTTCAAAAAATATTTTCTGCCGGTTAAGTTTTTCAGGGCTGATTTCTTGTCCTGTGATAAAAAGCCTTCTGTTTCGAGTGCCAAACCTTTCAGGAGAGCATTTTCAAGCTGTTGGCACCATTTTTTTAGTGAATTGCCAAAAGTCAGATTTTTGCTGAAATTGTGACCCCGGGGCTTAGGGATTTTTTCAAAAAAATATTTTCTGCCGGTTAAGTTTTTCAGGGCTGATTTCTTTTCCTGTGATGAAAAGCCTTCTGTTTCCATCGCCAAAGCTTTCAGGGGAGCATTTGCCACCGGTTGGCTCCATTTTTGAGTGAATTGCCAAAAGTCAGATTTTTGCTGAAATTGTGACCCCGGGGCTTAGGGATTTTTTCAAAAAAATATTTTCTGCCGGTTAAGTTTTTGAGGGCTGATTTCTTGTCCTGTGATAAAAAGCCTTCTGTTTCGAGTGCCAAACCTTTCAGGAGAGCATTTTCAAGCTGTTGGGACCATTTTTGAGTGAATTGCCAAAAGTCAGATTTTTGCTGAAATTGTGACCCCGGGGCTTAGGGATTTTTTCAAAAAATATTTTCTGCCGGTTAAGTTTTTCAGGGCTGATTTCTTGTCCTATGATAAAAAGCCTTCTGTTCCGAGTGCCAAACCTTTCAGGAGAGCATTTTCAAGCTTTTGGCACCATGTTTGAGTGAATTGCCAAAAGTCAGATTTTTGCTGAAATTGTGACCCCGGGGCATAGGGATTTTTTCAAAAAAATATTTTCTGCCGGTTAAGTTTTTCAGGGCTGATTTCTTGTCCTGTGATAAAAAGCCTTCTGTTTCGAGTGCCAAACCTTTCAGGAGAGCATTTTCAAGCTTTTGGCACCATTTTTGAGTGAATTGCCAAAAGTCAGATTTTTGCTGAAATTGTGACCCCGGGGCTTAGGGATTTTTTCAAAAAAATATTTTCTGCCGGTTAAGTTTTTGAGGGCTGATTTCTTGTCCTGTGATGAAAAGCCTTCTGTTTCCATCGCCAAAGCTTTCAGGGGAGCATTTTCAAGCTTTTGGCACCATTTTTGAGTGAATTGCCAAAAGTCAGATTTTTGCTGAAATTGTGACCCCGGGGCTTAGGGATTTTTTCAATAAAATATTTTCTGCCGGTTAAGTTTTTCAGGGCTGATTTCTTGTCCTGTGATGAAAAGCCTTCTGTTTCCATCGCCAAAGCTTTCAGGGGAGCATTTGCAACCGGATGGCACGATTTTTGAGTGAATTGCCAAAAGTCAGGTTTTTGCTGAAATTGTGACCCCGGGGCTTAGGGAATTTTTTTCAAAAAAATATTTTCTGCCGGTTAAGTTTTTGAGGGCTGATTTCCTGTCCTGTGATAAAAAGCCTTCTGTTCCGAGTGCCAAACCTTTCAGGAGAGCATTTTCAAGCTTTTGGCACCATTTTTGAGTGAATTGCCAAAAGTCAGGTTTTTGCTGAAATTGTGGCTTAGGGATTTTTTCAAAAAAATATTTTCTGCCGGTTAAGTTTTTGAGGGCTGATTTCTTGTCCTGTGATAAAAAGCCTTCTGTTCCGAGTGCCAAACCTTTCAGGAGAGCATTTTCAAGCTTTTGGCACCATTTTTGAGTGAATTGCCAAAAGTCAGATTTTTGCTGAAATTGTGACCCCGGGGCTTAGGGATTTTTTCAAAAAAATATTTTCTGCCGGTTAAGTTTTTCAGGGCTGATTTCTTGTCCTGTGATAAAAAGCCTTCTGTTTCCATCACCAAAGCTTTCAGGGGAGCATTTGCAACCGGTTGGCACCATTTTTGAGTGAATTGCCAAAAGTCAGATTTTTGCTGAAATTGTGACCCCGGGGCTTAGGGATTTTTTCAAAAAAATATTTTCTGCCGGTTAAGTTTTTCAGGGCTGATTTCTTGTCCTGTGATGAAAAGCCTTCTGTTTCCATCGCCAAAGCTTTCAGGGGAGCATTTTCAAGCTTTTGGCACCATTTTTGAGTGAATTGCCAAAAGTCAGATTTTTGCTGAAATTGTGACCCCGGGGCTTAGGGATTTTTTCAAAAAAATATTTTCTGCCGGTTAAGTTTCTGAGGGCTGATTTCTTGTCCTGTGATAAAAAGCCTTCTGTTTCGAGTGCAAAAGCATTCAGGGGAGCATTTGCAACCGGTTGGCACCATTTTTGAGTGAATTGCCAAAAGTCAGATTTTTGCTGAAATTGTGACCCCGGGGCTTAGGGATTTTCTCAAAAAAATATTTTCTGCCGGTTAAGTTTTTGAGGGCTGATTTCTTGTCCTGTGATAAAAAGCCTTCTGTTTCGAGTGCCAAAACTTTCAGGGGAGCATTTTCAAGCTTTTGGCACCATTTTTGAGTGAATTGCCAAAAGTCAGATTTTTGCTGAAATTGTGACCCCGGGGCTTAGGGATTTTTACAAAAAATATTTTCTGCCGGTTAAGTTTTTCAGGGATGATTTCTTGTCCTGTGATAAAAAGCCTTCTGTTTCCATCGCCAAAGCTTCAAGGGGAGCATTTGCAATCGGATGGCACCATTTTTGAGTGAATTGCCAAAAGTCAGATTTTTGCTGAAATTGTGACCCCGGGGCTTAGGGATTTTTCAAAAAATATTTTCTGCCGGTTAAGTTTCTGAGGGCTGATTTCTTGTCCTGTGATAAAAAGCCTTCTGTTTAGAGTGCCAAACCTTTCAGGAGAGCATTTTCAAGCTTTTGGCACCATTTTTGAGTGAATTGCCAAAAGTCAGATTTTTGCTGAAATTGTGACCCCGGGGCTTAGGGATTTTTTCAAAAAAATATTTTCTGCCGGTTAAGTTTTTGAGGTCTGATTTCTTGTCCTGTGATAAAAAGCCTTCTGTTTCGAGTGCCAAACCTTTCATGGGAGCATTTTCAAGCTTTTGGCACCATTTTTGAGTGAATTGCCAAAGTCAGATTTTTGCTGAAATTGTGACCCCGGGGTTTAGGGATTTTTTCAAAAAAATATTTTCTGCCGGTTAAGTTTTTCAGGGCTGATTTCTTGTCCTGTGATGAAAAGCCTTCTGTTTCCATCGCCAAAGCTTTCAGGGGAGCATTTGCAACCGGATGGCACCATTTTTGAGTGAATTGCCAAAAGTCAGATTTGTGCTGAAATTGTGACCCCGGGGCTTAGGGATTTTTTCAAAAAAATATTTTCTGGCGGTTAAGTTTCTGAGGGCTGATTTCTTGTCCTGTGATAAAAAGCCTTCTGTTTCGAGTGCCAAACCTTTCAGGAGAGCATTTTCAAGCTTTTGGCACCATTTCTGAGTGAATTGCCAAAAGTCAGATTTTTGCTGAAATTGTGACCCCGGGGCTTAGGGATTTTTTTTTAAAAAAAAATTCTGCCGGTTAAGTTTTTCAGGGCTGATTTCTTGTCCTGTGATAAAAAGCCTTCTGTTTCGAGTGCCAAACCTTTCAGGAGAGCATTTTCAAGCTTTTGGCACCATTTTTGAGTGAATTGCCAAAAGTCAGATTTTGCTGAAATTGTGACCCCGGGGCTTAGGATTTTTTCAAAAAATATTTTCTGCCGGTTAAGTTTTTGAGGGCTGATTTCTTGTCCTGTGACAAAAAGCCTTCTGTTTCGAGTGCCAAAACTTTCAGGAGAGCATTTTCAAGCTTTTGGCACCATTTTTGAGTGAATTGCCAAAAGTCAGATTTTTGCTGAAATTGTGACCCCGGGGCTTAGGGATTTTTTCAAAAAATATTTTCTGCCGGTTAAGTTTTTCAGGGCTGATTTCTTGTCCTGTGATAAAAAGCCTTCTGTTTCCATCACCAAAGCTTTCAGGGGAGCATTTGCAACCGGTTGGCACCATTTTTGAGTGAATTGCCAAAAGTCAGATTTTTGCTGAAATTGTGACCCCGGGGCTTAGGGATTTTTTCAAAAAAATATTTTCTGCCGGTTAAGTTTTTCAGGGCTGATTTCTTGTCCTGTGATGAAAAGCCTTCTGTTTCCATCGCCAAAGCTTTCAGGGGAGCATTTGCAACCGGTTGGCACCATTTTTGAGTGAATTGCCAAAAGTCAGATTTTTGCTGAAATTGTGACCCCGGGGCTTAGGATTTTTTCAAAAAAATACTTTCTGCCGGTTAAGTTTTTCAGGGCTGATTTCTTGTCCTGTGATAAAAAGCCTTCTGTTTCGAGTGCCAAACCTTTCAGGAGAGCATTTTCAAGCTTTTGGCACCATTTTTGAGTGAATTGCCAAATCAGATTTTTGCTGAAATTGTGACCCCGGGGATTAGGGATTTTTTCAAAAAAATATTTTCTGCCGGTTAAGTTTTTGAGGGCTGATTTCTTGTCCTGTGACAAAAAGCCTTCTGTTTCGAGTGCCAAAACTTTCAGGAGAGCATTTTCAAGCTTTTGGCACCATTTTTGAGTGAATTGCCAAAAGTCAGATTTTTGCTGAAATTGTGACCCCGGGGCTTAGGGATTTTTTCAAAAAAAATTTTCTGCCGGTTAAGTTTCTGAGGGCTGATTTCTTGTCCTGTGATAAAAAGCCTTCTGTTTCGAGTGCCAAACCTTTCAGGAGAGCATTTTCAAGCTTTTGGCACCATTTTTGAGTGAATTGCCAAAAGTCAGATTTTTGCTGAAATTGTGACCCCGGGGCTTAGCCTTCTGTTTAGAGTGCCAAACCTTTCAGGAGAGCATTTTCAAGCTTTTGGCACCATTTTTGAGCGAATTGCCAAAAGTCAGATTTTTGCTGAAATTGTGACCCCGGGGCTTAGGGATTTTTTCAAAAAAATATTTTCTGGCGGTTAAGTTTTTGAGGGCTGATTTCTTGTCCTGTGATAAAAAGCCTTCTGTTTCGAGTGCCAAACCTTTCAGGAGAGCATTTTCAAGCTTTTGGCACCATTTTTGAGTGAATTGCCAAAAGTCAGATTTTTGCTGAAATTGTGACCCCGGGGCTTAGGGATTTTTTCAAAAAAATATTTTCTGCCGGTTAAGTTTCTGAGGGCTGATTTCTTGTCCTGTGATAAAAAGCCTTCTGTTCCGAGTGCCAAACCTTTCAGGAGAGCATTTTCAAGCTTTTGGCACCATTTTTGAGTGAATTGCCAAAAGTCAGATTTTTGCTGAAATTGTGACCCCGGGGCTTAGGGATTTTTTCAAAAAAATATTTTCTGCCGGTTAAGTTTTTGAGGGCTGATTTCTTGTCCTGTGATAAAAAGCCATCTGTTCCGAGTGCCAAACCTTTCAGGAGAGCATTTTCAAGCTTTTGGCACCATTTTTGAGTGAATTGCCAAAAGTCAGATTTTTGCTGAAATTGTGACCCCGGGGCTTAGGGATTTTTTCAAAAAAATATTTTCTCCCGGTTAAGTTTTTCAGGGCTGATTTCTTGTCCTGTGATAAAAAGCCTTCTGTTTCCATCACCAAAGCTTTCAGGGGAGCATTTGCAACCAGTTGGCACCATTTTTGAGTGAATTGCCAAAAGTCAGATTTTTGCTGAAATTGTGACCCCGGGGCTTAGGGATTTTTTCGAAAAAAAATTTTCTGCCGGTTAAGTTTTTGAGGGCTGATTTCTTGTCCTGTGATAAAAAGCCTTCTGTTCCGAGTGCCAAACCTTTCAGGAGAGCATTTTCAAGCTTTTGGCACTATTTTTGAGTGAATTGCCAAAAGTCAGATTTTTGCTGAAATTGTGACCCCGGGGCTTAGGGATTTTTTCAAAAAAAAAATTTCTGCCGGTTAAGTTTCTGAGGGCTGATTTCTTGTCCTGTGATAAAAAGCCTTCTGTTTCGGGTGCCAAAGCTTTCAGGGGAGCATTTGCAACCGGTTGGCACCATTTTTGAGTGAATTGCCAAAAGTCAGATTTTTGCTGAAATTGTGACCCCGGGGCTGAGGGATTTTTTCAAAAAAATATTTTCTGCCGGTTAAGTTTTTGAGGGCTGATTTCTTGTCCTGTGATAAAAAGCCTTCTGTTCCGAGTGCCAAACCTTTCAGGGGAGCATTTTCAAGCTTTTGGCACCATTTTTGAGTGAATTGCCAAAAGTCAGATTTTTGCTGAAATTGTGACCCCGGGGCTTAGGGATTTTTTCAAAAAAATATTTTCTGCCTGTTAAGTTTTTCAGGGCTGATTTCTTGTCCTGTGATAAAAATCCTTCTGTTTCCATCACCAAAGCTTTCAGGGGAGCATTTGCAACCGGTTGACACCATTTTTGAGTGAATTGCCAAAAGTCAGATTTTTGCTGAAATTGTGACCCCGGGGCTTAGGGATTTTTTCAAAAAAATATTTTCTGCCGGTTAAGTTTTTCAGGGCTGATTTCTTGTCCTGTGATAAAAAGCCTTCTGTTTCGAGTGCCAAAGCTTTCAGGGGAGCATTTGCAACTGGTTGGCACCATTTTTGAGTGAATTGCCAAAAGTCAGATTTTTGCTGAAATTGTGACCCCGGGGCTGAGGGATTTTTTTCAAAAAATATTTTCTGCCGGTTAAGTTTTTGAGGGCTGATTTCTTGTCCTGTGATAAAAAGCCTTCTGTTCCGAGTGCCAAACCTTTCATGGGAGCATTTGCCACCGGTTGGCACCATTTTTGAGTGAATTGCCAAAAGTCAGATTTTTGCTGAAATTGTGACCCCGGGGCTTAGGGATTTTTTCAAAAAAATATTTTCTGCCGGTTAAGTTTTTCAGGGCTGATTTCTTGTCCTGTGATGAAAAGCCTTCTGTTTCCATCGCCAAAGCTTTCAGGGGAGCATTTGCAACCGGATGGCACCATTTTTGAGTGAATTGCCAAAAGTCAGATTTTTGCTGAAATTGTGACCCCGGGGCTTAGGGATTTTTTCAAAAAAATATTTTCTGCCGGATAAGTTTCTGAGGGCTGATTTCTTGTCCTGTGATAAAAAGCCTTCTGTTTCGAGTGCCAAACCTTTCAGGAGAGCATTTTCAAGCTTTTGGCACCATTTTTGAGTGAATTGCCAAAAGTCAAATTTTTGCTGAAATTGTGACCCCGGGGCTTAGGGATTTTTTCAAAAAAAAAATTTCTGCCGGTTAAGTTTTTGAGGGCTGATTTCTTGTCCTGTGATAAAAAGCCTTCTGTTTCGAGTGCCAAAGCTTTCAGGGGAGCATTTGCAACTGGTTGGCACCATTTTTGAGTGAATTGCCAAAAGTCAGATTTTTGCTGAAATTGTGACCCCGGGGCTTAGGGATTTTTTCAAAAAAATATTTTCTGCCGGTTAAGTTTTTGAGGGCTGATTTCTTGTCCTGTGACAAAAAGCCTTCTGTTTCGAGTGCCAAAACTTTCAGGAGAGCATTTTCAAGCTTTTGGCACCATTTTTGAGTGAATTGCCAAAAGTCAGATTTTTGCTGAAATTGTGACCCCGGGGCTTAGGGATTTTTTCAAAAAAAAATTTCTGCCGGTTAAGTTTCTGAGGGCTGATTTCTTGTCCTGTGATAAAAAGCCTTCTGTTTCGAGTGCCAAACCTTTCAGGAGAGCATTTTCAAGCTTTTGGCACCATTTTTGAGTGAATTGCCAAAAGTCAGATTTTTGCTGAAATTGTGACCCCGGGGCTTAGCCTTCTGTTTAGAGTGCCAAACCTTTCAGGAGAGCATTTTCAAGCTTTTGGCACCATTTTTGAGCGAATTGCCAAAAGTCAGATTTTTGCTGAAATTGTGACCCCGGGGCTTAGGGATTTTTTCAAAAAATATTTTCTGCCGGTTAAGTTTTTGAGGGCTGATTTCTTGTCCTGTGATAAAAAGCCTTCTGTTTCGAGTGCCAAACCTTTCAGGAGAGCATTTTCAAGCTTTTGGCACCATTTTTGAGTGAATTGCCAAAAGTCAGATTTTTGCTGAAATTGTGACCCCGGGGCTTAGGGATTTTTTCAAAAAAATATTTTCTGCCGGTTAAGTTTCTGAGGGCTGATTTCTTGTCCTGTGATAAAAAGCCTTCTGTTCCGAGTGCCAAACCTTTCAGGAGAGCATTTTCAAGCTTTTGGCACCATTTTTGAGTGAATTGCCAAAAGTCAGATTTTTGCTGAAATTGTGACCCCGGGGCTTAGGGATTTTTTCAAAAAAATATTTTCTGCCGGTTAAGTTTTTGAGGGCTGATTTCTTGTCCTGTGAGAAAAAGCCTTCTGTTCCGAGTGCCAAACCTTTCAGGGGAGCATTTTCAAGCTTTTGGCACCATTTTTGAGTGAATTGCCAAAAGTCAGATTTTTGCTGAAATTGTGACCCCGGGGCTTAGGGATTTTTTCAAAAAAATATTTTCTGCCTGTTAAGTTTTTCAGGGCTGATTTCTTGTCCTGTGATAAAAATCCTTCTGTTTCCATCACCAAAGCTTTCAGGGGAGCTTTTGCAACCGGTTGACACCATTTTTGAGTGAATTGCCAAAAGTCAGATTTTTGCTGAAATTGTGACCCCGGGGCTTAGGGATTTTTTCAAAAAAATATTTTCTGCCGGTTAAGTTTTTCAGGGCTGATTTCTTGTCCTGTGATAAAAAGCCTTCTGTTTCGAGTGCCAAAGCTTTCAGGGGAGCATTTGCAACTGGTTGGCACCATTTTTGAGTGAATTGCCAAAAGTCAGATTTTTGCTGAAATTGTGACCCCGGGGCTGAGGGATTTTTTTCAAAAAATATTTTCTGCCGGTTAAGTTTTTGAGGGCTGATTTCTTGTCCTGTGATAAAAAGCCTTCTGTTCCGAGTGCCAAACCTTTCATGAGAGCATTTGCCACCGGTTGGCACCATTTTTGAGTGAATTGCCAAAAGTCAGATTTTTGCTGAAATTGTGACCCCGGGGCTTAGGGATTTTTTCAAAAAAATATTTTCTGCCGGTTAAGTTTTTCAGGGCTGATTTCTTGTCCTGTGATGAAAAGCCTTCTGTTTCCATCGCCAAAGCTTTCAGGGGAGCATTTGCAACCGGATGGCACCATTTTTGAGTGAATTGCCAAAAGTCAGATTTTTGCTGAAATTGTGACCCCGGGGCTTAGGGATTTTTTCAAAAAAATATTTTCTGCCGGATAAGTTTCTGAGGGCTGATTTCTTGTCCTGTGATAAAAAGCCTTCTGTTTCGAGTGCCAAACCTTTCAGGAGAGCATTTTCAAGCTTTTGGCACCATTTTTGAGTGAATTGCCAAAAGTCAAATTTTTGCTGAAATTGTGACCCCGGGGCTTAGGGATTTTTTCAAAAAAAAAATTTCTGCCGGTTAAGTTTTTGAGGGCTGATTTCTTGTCCTGTGATAAAAAGCCTTCTGTTTCGAGTGCCAAAGCTTTCAGGGGAGCATTTGCAACTGGTTGGCACCATTTTTGAGTGAATTGCCAAAAGTCAGATTTTTGCTGAAATTGTGACCCCGGGGCTGAGGGATTTTTTTCAAAAAAATATTTTCTGCCGGTTAAGTTTTTGAGGGCTGATTTCTTGTCCTGTGATAAAAAGCCTTCTGTTCCGAGTGCCAAACCTTTCATGGGAGCATTTGCCACCGGTTGGCACCATTTTTGAGTGAATTGCCAAAAGTCAGATTTTTGCTGAAATTGTGACCCCGGGGCTTAGGGATTTTTTCAAAAAAATATTTTCTGCCGGTTAAGTTTTTCAGGGCTGATTTCTTGTCCTGTGATGAAAAGCCTTCTGTTTCCATCGCCAAAGCTTCAAGGGGAGCATTTGCAATCGGATGGCACCATTTTTGAGTGAATTGCCAAAAGTCAGATTTTTGCTGAAATTGTGACCCCGGGGCTTAGGGGTTTTTTCAAAAAAATATTTTCTGCCGGTTAAGTTTTTCAGGGCTGATTTCATGTCCTGTGATGAAAAGCCTTCTGTTTCCATCGCCAAAGCTTTCAGGGGAGCATTTGCAACCGGATGGCACCATTTTTGAGTGAATTGCCAAAAGTCAGATTTGTGCTGAAATTGTGACCCCGTGGCTTAGGGATTTTTTCAAAAAAATATTTTCTGCCGGTTAAGTTTCTGAGGGCTGATTTCTTGTCCTGTGATAAAAAGCCTTCTGTTTCGAGTGCCAAACCTTTCAGGAGAGCATTTGCAACCGGTTGGCAACATTTTTGAGTGAATTGCCAAAAGTCAGATTTTTGCTGAAATTGTGACCCCGGGGCTGAGGGATTTTTTCAAAAAAATATTTTCTGCCGGTTAAGTTTTTGAGGGCTGATTTCTTGTCCTGTGATAAAAAGCCTTCTGTTCCGAGTGCCAAACCTTTCAGGGGAGCATTTTCAAGCTTTTGGCACCATTTTTGAGTGAATTGCCAAAAGTCAGATTTTTGCTGAAATTGTGACCCTGGGGCTTAGGGATTTTTTCAAAAAAATATTTTCTGCCTGTTAAGTTTTTCAGGGCTGATTTCTTGTCCTGTGATAAAAATCCTTCTGTTTCCATCACCAAAGCTTTCAGGGGAGCATTTGCAACCGGTTGACACCATTTTTGAGTGAATTGCCAAAAGTCAGATTTTTGCTGAAATTGTGACCCCGGGGCTTAGGGATTTTTTCAAAAAAATATTTTCTGCCGGTTAAGTTTTTCAGGGCTGATTTCTTGTCCTGTGATAAAAAGCCTTCTGTTTCGAGTGCCAAAGCTTTCAGGGGAGCATTTGCAACTGGTTGGCACCATTTTTGAGTGAATTGCCAAAAGTCAGATTTTTGCTGAAATTGTGACCCCGGGGCTGAGGGATTTTTTTCAAAAAATATTTTCTGCCGGTTAAGTTTTTGAGGGCTGATTTCTTGTCCTGTGATAAAAAGCCTTCTGTTCCGAGTGCCAAACCTTTCATGGGAGCATTTGCCACCGGTTGGCACCATTTTTGAGTGAATTGCCAAAAGTCAGATTTTTGCTGAAATTGTGACCCCGGGGCTTAGGGATTTTTTCAAAAAAATATTTTCTGCCGGTTAAGTTTTTCAGGGCTGATTTCTTGTCCTGTGATGAAAAGCCTTCTGTTTCCATCGCCAAAGCTTTCAGGGGAGCATTTGCAACCGGATGGCACCATTTTTGAGTGAATTGCCAAAAGTCAGATTTTTGCTGAAATTGTGACCCCGGGGCTTAGGGATTTTTTCAAAAAAATATTTTCTGCCGGATAAGTTTCTGAGGGCTGATTTCTTGTCCTGTGATAAAAAGCCTTCTGTTTCGAGTGCCAAACCTTTCAGGGGAGCATTTTCAAGCTTTTGGCACCATTTTTGAGTGAATTGCCAAAAGTCAGATTTTTGCTGAAATTGTGACCCTGGGGCTTAGGGATTTTTTCAAAAAAATATTTTCTGCCTGTTAAGTTTTTCAGGGCTGATTTCTTGTCCTGTGATAAAAATCCTTCTGTTTCCATCACCAAAGCTTTCAGGGGAGCATTTGCAACCGGTTGACACCATTTTTGAGTGAATTGCCAAAAGTCAGATTTTTGCTGAAATTGTGACCCCGGGGCTTAGGGATTTTTTCAAAAAAATATTTTCTGCCGGTTAAGTTTTTCAGGGCTGATTTCTTGTCCTGTGATAAAAAGCCTTCTGTTTCGAGTGCCAAAGCTTTCAGGGGAGCATTTGCAACTGGTTGGCACCATTTTTGAGTGAATTGCCAAAAGTCAGATTTTTGCTGAAATTGTGACCCCGGGGCTGAGGGATTTTTTTCAAAAAATATTTTCTGCCGGTTAAGTTTTTGAGGGCTGATTTCTTGTCCTGTGATAAAAAGCCTTCTGTTCCGAGTGCCAAGCCTTTCATGGGAGCATTTGCCACCGGTTGGCACCATTTTTGAGTGAATTGCCAAAAGTCAGATTTTTGCTGAAATTGTGACCCCGGGGCTTAGGGATTTTTTCAAAAAAATATTTTCTGCCGGTTAAGTTTTTCAGGGCTGATTTCTTGTCCTGTGATGAAAAGCCTTCTGTTTCCATCGCCAAAGCTTTCAGGGGAGCATTTGCAACCGGATGGCACCATTTTTGAGTGAATTGCCAAAAGTCAGATTTTTGCTGAAATTGTGACCCCGGGGCTTAGGGATTTTTTCAAAAAAATATTTTCTGCCGGATAAGTTTCTGAGGGCTGATTTCTTGTCCTGTGATAAAAAGCCTTCTGTTTCGAGTGCCAAACCTTTCAGGAGAGCATTTTCAAGCTTTTGGCACCATTTTTGAGTGAATTGCCAAAAGTCAAATTTTTGCTGAAATTGTGACCCCGGGGCTTAGGGATTTTTTTCAAAAAAATATTTTCTGCCGGTTAAGTTTTTGAGGGCTGATTTCTTGTCCTGTGATAAAAAGCCTTCTGTTCCGAGTGCCAAACCTTTCATGGGAGCATTTGCCACCGGTTGGCACCATTTTTGAGTGAATTGCCAAAAGTCAGATTTTTGCTGAAATTGTGACCCCGGGGCTTAGGGATTTTTTCAAAAAAATATTTTCTGCCGGTTAAGTTTTTCAGGGCTGATTTCTTGTCCTGTGATGAAAAGCCTTCTGTTTCCATCGCCAAAGCTTTCAGGGGAGCATTTGCAACCGGATGGCACCATTTTTGAGTGAATTGCCAAAAGTCAGATTTTTGCTGAAATTGTGACCCCGGGGCTTAGGGATTTTTTCAAAAAAATATTTTCTGCCGGATAAGTTTCTGAGGGCTGATTTCTTGTCCTGTGATAAAAAGCCTTCTGTTTCGAGTGCCAAACCTTTCAGGAGAGCATTTTCAAGCTTTTGGCACCATTTTTGAGTGAATTGCCAAAAGTCAAATTTTTGCTGAAATTGTGACCCCGGGGCTTAGGGATTTTTTCAAAAAAATATTTTCTGCCGGTTAAGTTTTTGAGGGCTGATTTCTTGTCCTGTGATAAAAAGCCTTCTGTTTCGAGTGCCAAACCTTTCAGGAGAGCATTTTCAAGCTTTTGGCACCATTTTTGAGTGAATTGCCAAAAGTCAGATTTTTGCTGAAATTGTGACGCCGGGGCTTAGGGATTTTCTCAAAAAAATATTTTCTGCCGGTTAAGTTTTTGAGGGCTGATTTCTTGTCCTGTGATAAAAAGCCTTCTGTTTCGAGTGCCAAAACTTTCAGGGGAGCATTTTCAAGCTTTTGGCACCATTTTTGAGTGAATTGCCAAAAGTCAGATTTTTGCTGAAATTGTGTCCCCGGGGCTTAGGGATTTTTTCAAAAAAATATTTTCTGCCGGTTAAGTTTTTGAGGGCTGATTTCTTGTCCTGTGACAAAAAGCCTTCTATTTCGAGTGCCAGAACTTTCAGGAGAGCATTTTCAAGCTTTTGGCACCATTTTTGAGTGAATTGCCAAAAGTCAGATTTTTGCTGAAATTGTGACCCCGGGGCTTAGGGATTTTTTCAAAAAAATATTTTCTGCCGGTTAAGTTTTTCAGGGCTGATTTCTTGTCCTGTGATGAAAAGCCTTCTGTTTCCATCGCCAAAGCTTCAAGGGGAGCATTTGCAATCGGATGGCACCATTTTTGAGTGAATTGCCAAAAGTCAGATTTTTGCTGAAATTGTGACCCCGGGGCTTAGGGGTTTTTTCAAAAAAATATTTTCTGCCGGTTAAGTTTTTCAGGGCTGATTTCTTGTCCTGTGATGAAAAGCCTTCTGTTTCCATCGCCAAAGCTTTCAGGGGAGCATTTGCAACCGGATGGCACCATTTTTGAGTGAATTGCCAAAAGTCAGATTTGTGCTGAAATTGTGACCCCGTGGCTTAGGGATTTTTTCAAAAAAATATTTTCTGCCGGTTAAGTTTCTGAGGGCTGATTTCTTGTCCTGTGATAAAAAGCCTTCTGTTTCGAGTGCCAAACCTTTCAGGAGAGCATTTGCAACCGGTTGGCAACATTTTTGAGTGAATTGCCAAAAGTCAGATTTTTGCTGAAATTGTGACCCCGGGGCTGAGGGATTTTTTCAAAAAAATATTTTCTGCCGGTTAAGTTTTTGAGGGCTGATTTCTTGTCCTGTGATAAAAAGCCTTCTGTTCCGAGTGCCAAACCTTTCAGGGGAGCATTTTCAAGCTTTTGGCACCATTTTTGAGTGAATTGCCAAAAGTCAGATTTTTGCTGAAATTGTGACCCTGGGGCTTAGGGATTTTTTCAAAAAAATATTTTCTGCCTGTTAAGTTTTTCAGGGCTGATTTCTTGTCCTGTGATAAAAATCCTTCTGTTTCCATCACCAAAGCTTTCAGGGGAGCATTTGCAACCGGTTGACACCATTTTTGAGTGAATTGCCAAAAGTCAGATTTTTGCTGAAATTGTGACCCCGGGGCTTAGGGATTTTTTCAAAAAAATATTTTCTGCCGGTTAAGTTTTTCAGGGCTGATTTCTTGTCCTGTGATAAAAAGCCTTCTGTTTCGAGTGCCAAAGCTTTCAGGGGAGCATTTGCAACTGGTTGGCACCATTTTTGAGTGAATTGCCAAAAGTCAGATTTTTGCTGAAATTGTGACCCCGGGGCTGAGGGATTTTTTTCAAAAAATATTTTCTGCCGGTTAAGTTTTTGAGGGCTGATTTCTTGTCCTGTGATAAAAAGCCTTCTGTTCCGAGTGCCAAACCTTTCATGGGAGCATTTGCCACCGGTTGGCACCATTTTTGAGTGAATTGCCAAAAGTCAGATTTTTGCTGAAATTGTGACCCCGGGGCTTAGGGATTTTTTCAAAAAAATATTTTCTGCCGGTTAAGTTTTTCAGGGCTGATTTCTTGTCCTGTGATGAAAAGCCTTCTGTTTCCATCGCCAAAGCTTTCAGGGGAGCATTTGCAACCGGATGGCACCATTTTTGAGTGAATTGCCAAAAGTCAGATTTTTGCTGAAATTGTGACCCCGGGGCTTAGGGATTTTTTCAAAAAAATATTTTCTGCCGGATAAGTTTCTGAGGGCTGATTTCTTGTCCTGTGATAAAAAGCCTTCTGTTTCGAGTGCCAAACCTTTCAGGGGAGCATTTTCAAGCTTTTGGCACCATTTTTGAGTGAATTGCCAAAAGTCAGATTTTTGCTGAAATTGTGACCCTGGGGCTTAGGGATTTTTTCAAAAAAATATTTTCTGCCTGTTAAGTTTTTCAGGGCTGATTTCTTGTCCTGTGATAAAAATCCTTCTGTTTCCATCACCAAAGCTTTCAGGGGAGCATTTGCAACCGGTTGACACCATTTTTGAGTGAATTGCCAAAAGTCAGATTTTTGCTGAAATTGTGACCCCGGGGCTTAGGGATTTTTTCAAAAAAATATTTTCTGCCGGTTAAGTTTTTCAGGGCTGATTTCTTGTCCTGTGATAAAAAGCCTTCTGTTTCGAGTGCCAAAGCTTTCAGGGGAGCATTTGCAACTGGTTGGCACCATTTTTGAGTGAATTGCCAAAAGTCAGATTTTTGCTGAAATTGTGACCCCGGGGCTGAGGGATTTTTTTCAAAAAATATTTTCTGCCGGTTAAGTTTTTGAGGGCTGATTTCTTGTCCTGTGATAAAAAGCCTTCTGTTCCGAGTGCCAAACCTTTCATGGGAGCATTTGCCACCGGTTGGCACCATTTTTGAGTGAATTGCCAAAAGTCAGATTTTTGCTGAAATTGTGACCCCGGGGCTTAGGGATTTTTTCAAAAAAATATTTTCTGCCGGTTAAGTTTTTCAGGGCTGATTTCTTGTCCTGTGATGAAAAGCCTTCTGTTTCCATCGCCAAAGCTTTCAGGGGAGCATTTGCAACCGGATGGCACCATTTTTGAGTGAATTGCCAAAAGTCAGATTTTTGCTGAAATTGTGACCCCGGGGCTTAGGGATTTTTTCAAAAAAATATTTTCTGCCGGATAAGTTTCTGAGGGCTGATTTCTTGTCCTGTGATAAAAAGCCTTCTGTTTCGAGTGCCAAACCTTTCAGGAGAGCATTTTCAAGCTTTTGGCACCATTTTTGAGTGAATTGTCAAAAGTCAAATTTTGGCTGAAATTGTGACCCCGGGGCTTAGGGATTTTTTCAAAAAAAAAATTTCTGCCGGTTAAGTTTTTGAGGGCTGATTTCTTGTCCTGTGATAAAAAGCCTTCTGTTTCGAGTGCCAAAACTTTCAGGGGAGCATTTTCAAGCTTTTGGCACCATTTTTGAGTGAATTGCCAAAAGTCAGATTTTTGCTGAAATTGTGACCCCGGGGCTTAGGGATTTTTTCAAAAAAATATTTTCTGCCGGATAAGTTTCTGAGGGCTGATTTCTTGTCCTGTGATAAAAAGCCTTCTGTTTCGAGTGCCAAACCTTTCAGGAGAGCATTTTCAAGCTTTTGGCACCATTTTTGAGTGAATTGCCAAAAGTCAAATTTTTGCTGAAATTGTGACCCCGGGGCTTAGGGATTTTTTCAAAAAAAAAATTTCTGCCGGTTAAGTTTTTGAGGGCTGATTTCTTGTCCTGTGATAAAAAGCCTTCTGTTTCGAGTGCCAAACCTTTCAGGAGAGCATTTTCAAGCTTTTGGCACCATTTTTGAGTGAATTGCCAAAAGTCAGATTTTTGCTGAAATTGTGACGCCGGGGCTTAGGGATTTTCTCAAAAAAATATTTTCTGCCGGTTAAGTTTTTGAGGGCTGATTTCTTGTCCTGTGATAAAAAGCCTTCTGTTTCGAGTGCCAAAACTTTCAGGGGAGCATTTTCAAGCTTTTGGCACCATTTTTGAGTGAATTGCCAAAAGTCAGATTTTTGCTGAAATTGTGACCCCGGGGCTTAGGGATTTTTTCAAAAAAATATTTTCTGCCGGTTAAGTTTTTGAGGGCTGATTTCTTGTCCTGTGACAAAAAGCCTTCTATTTCGAGTGCCAGAACTTTCAGGAGAGCATTTTCAAGCTTTTGGCACCATTTTTGAGTGAATTGCCAAAAGTCAGATTTTTGCTGAAATTGTGACCCCGGGGCTTAGGGATTTTTTCAAAAAAATATTTTCTGCCGGTTAAGTTTTTCAGGGCTGATTTCTTGTCCTGTGATGAAAAGCCTTCTGTTTCCATCGCCAAAGCTTCAAGGGGAGCATTTGCAATCGGATGGCACCATTTTTGAGTGAATTGCCAAAAGACAGATTTTTGCTGAAATTGTGACCCCGGGGCTTAGGGATTTTTTCAAAAAAATATTTTCTGCCGGTTAAGTTTCTGAGGGCTGATTTCTTGTCCTGTGATAAAAAGCCTTCTGTTTCGAGTGCCAAACCTTTCAGGAGAGCATTTTCAAGCTTTTGGCACCATTTTTGAGTGAATTGTCAAAAGTCAGGTTTTTGCTGAAATTGTGACCCCGGGGTTTAGGGATTTTTTCAAAAAAATATTTTCTGCCGGTTAAGTTTTTGAGGGTTGATTTCCTGTCCTGTGATAAAAAGCCTTCTGTTCCGAGTGCCAAACCTTTCAGGAGAGCATTTTCAAGCTTTTGGCACCATTTTTGAGTGAATTGCCAAAAGTCAGGTTTTTGCTGAAATTGTGGCTTAGGGATTTTTTCAAAAAAATATTTTCTGCCGGTTAAGTTTTTGAGGGCTGATTTCTTGTCCTGTGATAAAAAGCCTTCTGTTCCGAGTGCCAAACCTTTCAGGAGAGCATTTTCAAGCTTTTGGCACCATTTTTGAGTGAATTGCCAAAAGTCAGATTTTTGCTGAAATTGTGACCCCGGGGCTTAGGGATTTTTTCAAAAAAATATTTTCTGCCGGTTAAGTTTTTCAGGGCTGATTTCTTGTCCTGTGATAAAAAGCCTTCTGTTTCGAGTGCCAAACCTTTCAGGAGAGCATTTTCAAGCTTTTGGCACCATTTTTGAGTGAATTGCCAAAAGTCAGATTTTTGCTGAAATTGTGACGCCGGGGCTTAGGGATTTTCTCAAAAAAATATTTTCTGCCGGTTAAGTTTTTGAGGGCTGATTTCTTGTCCTGTGATAAAAAGCCTTCTGTTTCGAGTGCCAAAACTTTCAGGGGAGCATTTTCAAGCTTTTGGCACCATTTTTGAGTGAATTGCCAAAAGTCAGATTTTTGCTGAAATTGTGACCCCGGGGCTTAGGGATTTTTTCAAAAAAATATTTTCTGCCGGTTAAGTTTTTGAGGGCTGATTTCTTGTCCTGTGACAAAAAGCCTTCTATTTCGAGTGCCAGAACTTTCAGGAGAGCATTTTCAAGCTTTTGGCACCATTTTTGAGTGAATTGCCAAAAGTCAGATTTTTGCTGAAATTGTGACCCCGGGGCTTAGGGATTTTTTCAAAAAAATATTTTCTGCCGGTTAAGTTTTTCAGGGCTGATTTCTTGTCCTGTGATGAAAAGCCTTCTGTTTCCATCGCCAAAGCTTCAAGGGGAGCATTTGCAATCGGATGGCACCATTTTTGAGTGAATTGCCAAAAGTCAGATTTTTGCTGAAATTGTGACCCCGGGGCTTAGGGATTTTTTCAAAAAAATATTTTCTGCCGGTTAAGTTTTTCAGGGCTGATTTCTTGTCCTGTGATGAAAAGCCTTCTGTTTCCATCGCCAAAGCTTTCAGGGGAGCATTTGCAACCGGATGGCACCATTTTTGAGTGAATTGCCAAAAGTCAGATTTTTGCTGAAATTGTGACCCCGGGGCTTAGGGATTTTTTCAAAAAAATATTTTCTGCCGGTTAAGTTTCTGAGGGCTGATTTCTTGTCCTGTGATAAAAAGCCTTCTGTTCCGAGTGCCAAACCTTTCAGGAGAGCATTTTCAAGCTTTTGGCACCATTTTTGAGTGAATTGCCAAAAGTCAGGTTTTTGCTGAAATTGTGACCCCGGGGCTTAGGGATTTTTTCAAAAAAATATTTTCTGCCGGTTAAGTTTTTGAGGGCTGATTTCCTGTCCTGTGATAAAAAGCCTTCTGTTCCGAGTGCCAAACCTTTCAGGAGAGCATTTTCAAGCTTTTGGCACCATTTTTGAGTGAATTGCCAAAAGTCAGGTTTTTGCTGAAATTGTGGCTTAGGGATTTTTTCAAAAAAATATTTTCTGCCGGTTAAGTTTTTGAGGGCTGATTTCTTGTCCTGTGATAAAAAGCCTTCTGTTCCGAGTGCCAAACCTTTCAGGAGAGCATTTTCAAGCTTTTGGCACCATTTTTGAGTGAATTGCCAAAAGTCAGATTTTTGCTGAAATTGTGACCCCGGGGCTTAGGGATTTTTTCAAAAAAATATTTTCTGCCGGTTAAGTTTTTCAGGGCTGATTTCTTGTCCTGTGATAAAAAGCCTTCTGTTTCCATCACCAAAGCTTTCAGGGGAGCATTTGCAACCGGTTGGCACCATTTTTGAGTGAATTGCCAAAAGTCAGATTTTTGCTGAAATTGTGACCCCGGGGCTTAGGGATTTTTTCAAAAAAATATTTTCTGCCGGTTAAGTTTTTCAGGGCTGATTTCTTGTCCTGTGATGAAAAGCCTTCTGTTTCCATCGCCAAAGCTTTCAGGGGAGCATTTGCAACCGGATGGCACCATTTTTGAGTGAATTGCCAAAAGTCAGATTTTTGCTGAAATTGTGACCCCGGGGCTTAGGGATTTTTTCAAAAAAATATTTTCTGCCGGTTAAGTTTCTGAGGGCTGATTTCTTGTCCTGTGATAAAAAGCCTTCTGTTTCGAGTGCAAAAGCATTCAGGGGAGCATTTGCAACCGGTTGGCACCATTTTTGAGTGAATTGCCAAAAGTCAGATTTTTGCTGAAATTGTGACCCCGGGGCTTAGGGATTTTTTCAAAAAAATATTTTCTGCCGGTTAAGTTTTTCAGGGCTGATGGGCTGATTTCTTGTCCTGTGATGAAAAGCCTTCTGTTTCCATCGCCACAGCTTTCAGGGGAGCATTTTCAAGCTTTTGGCACCATTTTTGAGTGAATTGCCAAAAGTCAGATTTTTGCTGAAATTGTGACCCCGGGGCTTAGGGATTTTTTCAAAAAAATATTTTCTGCCGGTTAAGTTTTTCAGGGATGATTTCTTGTCCTGTGATAAAAAGCCTTCTGTTTCCATCGCCAAAGCTTCAAGGGGAGCATTTGCAATCGGATGGCACCATTTTTGAGTGAATTGCCAAAAGTCAGATTTTTGCTGAAATTGTGACCCCGGGGCTTAGGGATTTTTTCAAAAAAATATTTTCTGCCGGTTAAGTTTCTGAGGGCTGATTTCTTGTCCTGTGATAAAAAGCCTTCTGTTTAGAGTGCCAAACCTTTCAGGAGAGCATTTTCAAGCTTTTGGCACCATTTTTGAGTGAATTGCCAAAAGTCAGATTTTTGCTGAAATTGTGACCCCGGGGCTTAGGGATTTTTTTAAAAAAAATTTTCTGCCGGTTAAGTTTTTGAGGTCTGATTTCTTGTCCTGTGATAAAAAGCCTTCTGTTTCGAGTGCCAAACCTTTCAGGAGAGCATTTTCAAGCTTTTGGCACTATTTTTGAGTGACTTGCCAGAAGTCAGATTTTGTTGTGACCCCGGGGCTTAGGGATTTTTTCAAAAAAATATTTTCTGCCGGATAAGTTTCTGAGGGCTGATTTCTTGTCCTGTGATAAAAAGCCTTCTGTTTCGAGTGCCAAACCTTTCAGGAGAGCATTTTCAAGCTTTTGGCACCATTTTTGAGTGAATTGCCAAAAGTCAGATTTTTGCTGAAATTGTGACCCCGGGGCTTAGGGATTTTTTCAAAAAAAAATTTTCTGCCGGTTAAGTTTTTGAGGGCTGATTTCTTGTCCTGTGATAAAAAGCCTTCTGTTCCGAGTGCCAAACCTTTCAGGAGAGCATTTTCAAGCTTTTGGCACCATTTTTGAGTGAATTGCCAAAAGTCAGATTTTTGCTGAAATTGTGACCCCGGGGCTTAGGGATTTTTTCAAAAAAAAAATTTCTACCGATTAAGTTTTTGAGGGCTGATTTCTTGTCCTGTGATAAAAAGCCTTCTGTTTCGAGTGCCAAACCTTTCAGGAGAGCATTTTCAAGCTGTTGGGACCATTTTGGAGTGAATTGCCAAAAGTCAGATTTTTGCTGAAATTGTGACCCCGGGGCTTAGGGATTTTTTCAAAAAAATATTTTCTGCCGGTTAAGTTTTTCAGGGCTGATTTCTTGTCCTGTGATAAAAAGCCTTCTGTTTCGAGTGCCAAACCTTTCAGGAGAGCATTTTCAAGCTTTTGGCACCATTTTTGAGCGAATTGCCAAAAGTCAGATTTTTGCTGAAATTGTGACCCCGGGGCTTAGGGATTTTTTCAAAAAAATATTTTCTGCCGGTTAAGTTTTTGAGGGCTGATTTCTTGTCCTGTGATAAAAAGCCTTCTGTTTCGAGTGCCAAACCTTTCAGGAGAGCATTTTCAAGCTTTTGGCACCATTTTTGAGTGAATTGCCAAAAGTCAGATTTTTGCTGAAATTGTGACCCCGGGGCTTAGGGATTTTTTCAAAAAAATATTTTCTGCCGGTTAAGTTTCTGAGGGCTGATTTCTTGTCCTGTGATAAAAAGCCTTCTGTTCCGAGTGCCAAACATTTCAGGAGAGCATTTTCAAGCTTTTGGCACCATTTTTGAGTGAATTGCCAAAAGTCAGATTTTTGCTGAAATTGTGACCCCGGGGCTTAGGGATTTTTTCAAAAAAATATTTTCTGCCGGTTAAGTTTTTGAGGGCTGATTTCTTGTCCTGTGATAAAAAGCCTTCTGTTCCGAGTGCCAAACCTTTCAGGAGAGCATTTTCAAGCTTTTGGCACCATTTTTGAGTGAATTGCCAAAAGTCAGATTTTTGCTGAAATTGTGACCCCGGGGTTTAGGGATTTTTTCAAAAAAATATTTTCTGCCGGTTAAGTTTTTCAGGGCTGATTTCTTGTCCCGTGATAAATGCCTTCTGTTTCCATCACCAAAGCTTTCAGGGGAGCATTTGCAACCAGTTGGCACCATTTTTGAGTGAATTGCCAAAAGTCAGATTTTTGCTGAAATTGTGACCCCGGGGCTTAGGGATTTTTTCGAAAAAAAATTTTCTGCCGGTTAAGTTTCTGAGGGCTGATTTCTTGTCCTGTGATAAAAAGCCTTCTGTTTCGAGTGCCAAACCTTTCAGGAGAGCATTTTCAAGCTTTTGGCACCATTTTTGAGTGAATTGCCAAAAGTCAGGTTTTTGCTGAAATTGTGACCCCGGGGCTTAGGGATTTTTTCAAAAAAATATTTTCTGCCGGTTAAGTTTTTGAGGGCTGATTTCCTGTCCTGTGATAAAAAGCCTTCTGTTCCGAGTGCCAAACCTTTCAGGAGAGCATTTTCAAGCTTTTGGCACCATTTTTGAGTGAATTGCCAAAAGTCAGGTTTTTGCTGAAATTGTGGCTTAGGGATTTTTTCAAAAAAATATTTTCTGCCGGTTAAGTTTTTGAGGGCTGATTTCTTGTCCTGTGATAAAAAGCCTTCTGTTCCGAGTGCCAAACCTTTCAGGAGAGCATTTTCAAGCTTTTGGCACCATTTTTGAGTGAATTGCCAAAAGTCAGATTTTTGCTGAAATTGTGACCCCGGGGCTTAGGGATTTTTTCAAAAAAATATTTTCTGCCGGTTAAGTTTTTCAGGGCTGATTTCTTGTCCTGTGATAAAAAGCCTTCTGTTTCGAGTGCCAAACCTTTCAGGAGAGCATTTTCAAGCTTTTGGCACCATTTTTGAGTGAATTGCCAAAAGTCAGATTTTTGCTGAAATTGTGACGCCGGGGCTTAGGGATTTTTTCAAAAAAATATTTTCTGCCGGTTAAGTTTTTCAGGGCTGATTTCTTGTCCTGTGATGAAAAGCCTTCTGTTTCCATCGCCAAAGCTTTCAGGGGAGCATTTGCAACCGGATGGCACCATTTTTGAGTGAATTGCCAAAAGTCAGATTTTTGCTGAAATTGTGACCCCGGGGCTTAGGGATTTTTTCAAAAAAATATTTTCTGCCGGTTAAGTTTCTGAGGGCTGATTTCTTGTCCTGTGATAAAAAGCCTTCTGTTTCGAGTGCAAAAGCATTCAGGGGAGCATTTGCAACCGGTTGGCACCATTTTTGAGTGAATTGCCAAAAGTCAGATTTTTGCTGAAATTGTGACCCCGGGGCTTAGGGATTTTTTCAAAAAAATATTTTCTGCCGGTTAAGTTTTTCAGGGATGATTTCTTGTCCTGTGATAAAAAGCCTTCTGTTTCCATCGCCAAAGCTTCAAGGGGAGCATTTGCAATCGGATGGCACCATTTTTGAGTGAATTGCCAAAAGTCAGATTTTTGCTGAAATTGTGACCCCGGGGCTTAGGGATTTTTTCAAAAAAATATTTTCTGCCGGTTAAGTTTCTGAGGGCTGATTTCTTGTCCTGTGATAAAAAGCCTTCTGTTTAGAGTGCCAAACCTTTCAGGAGAGCATTTTCAAGCTTTTGGCACCATTTTTTAGTGAATTGCCAAAAGTCAGATTTTTGCTGAAATTGTGACCCCGGGGCTTAGGGATTTTTTTTTAAAAAAATTTTCTGCCGGTTAAGTTTTTGAGGTCTGATTTCTTGTCCTGTGATAAAAAGCCTTCTGTTTCGAGTGCCAAACCTTTCAGGAGAGCATTTTCAAGCTTTTGGCATTATTTTTGAGTGACTTGCCAAAAGTCAGATTTTTGCTGAAATTGTGACCCCGGGGCTTAGGGATTTTTTCAAAAAAATATTTTCTGCCGGTTAAGTTTTTCAGGGCTGATTTCTTGTCCTGTGATGAAAAGCCTTCTGTTTCCATCGCCAAAGCTTTCAGGGGAGCATTTGCAACCGGATGGCACCATCTTTGAGTGAATTGCCAAAAGTCAGATTTGTGCTGAAATTGTGACCCCGGGGCTTAGGGATTTTTTCAAAAAAATATTTTCTGCCGGTTAAGTTTTTGAGGGCTGATTTCTTGTCCTGTGATAAAAAGCCTTCTGTTTCGAGTGCCAAACCTTTCAGGAGAGCATTTTCAAGCTGTTGGGACCATTTTGGAGTGAATTGCCAAAAGTCAGATTTTTGCTGAAATTGTGACCCCGGGGCTTAGGGATTTTTTCAAAAAAATATTTTCTGCCGGTTAAGTTTTTGAGGGCTGATTTCTTGTCCTGTGATAAAAAGCCTTCTGTTTCGAGTGCCAAACCTTTCAGGAGAGCATTTTCAAGCTTTTGGCACCATTTTTGAGCGAATTGCCAAAAGTCAGATTTTTGCTGAAATTGTGACCCCGGGGCTTAGGGATTTTTTCAAAAAAATATTTTCTGCCGGTTAAGTTTTTGAGGGCTGATTTCTTGTCCTGTGATAAAAAGCCTTCTGTTTCGAGTGCCAAACCTTTCAGGAGAGCATTTTCAAGCTTTTGGCACCATTTTTGAGTGAATTGCCAAAAGTCAGATTTTTGCTGAAATTGTGACCCCGGGGCTTAGGGATTTTTTCAAAAAAATATTTTCTGCCGGTTAAGTTTCTGAGGGCTGATTTCTTGTCCTGTGATAAAAAGCCTTCTGTTCCGAGTGCCAAACCTTTCAGGAGAGCATTTTCAAGCTTTTGGCACCATTTTTGAGTGAATTGCCAAAAGTCAGATTTTTGCTGAAATTGTGACCCCGGGGCTTAGGGATTTTTTCAAAAAAATATTTTCTGCCGGTTAAGTTTTTGAGGGCTGATTTCTTGTCCTGTGATAAAAAGCCTTCTGTTCCGAGTGCCAAACCTTTCAGGAGAGCATTTTCAAGCTTTTGGCACCATTTTTGAGTGAATTGCCAAAAGTCAGATTTTTGCTGAAATTGTGACCCCGGGGCTTAGGGATTTTTTCAAAAAAATATTTTCTGCCGGTTAAGTTTTTCAGGGCTGATTTCTTGTCCTGTGATAAAAAGCCTTCTGTTTCGAGTGCCAAACCTTTCAGGAGAGCATTTTAAAGCTTTTGGCACCATTTTTGAGTGAATTGCCAAAAGTCAGATTTTTGCTGAAATTGTGACCCCGGGGCTTAGGGATTTTTTCGAAAAAAAATTTTCTGCCGGTTAAGTTTCTGAGGGCTGATTTCTTGTCCTGTGATAAAAAGCCTTCTGTTTCGAGTGCCAAACCTTTCAGGAGAGCATTTTAAAGCTTTTGGCACCATTTTTGAGTGAATTGCCAAAAGTCAGATTTTTGCTGAAATTGTGACCCCGGGGCTTAGGGATTTTTTCAAAAAAAAAATTTCTGCCGGTTAAGTTTCTGAGGGCTGATTTCTTGTCCTGTGATAAAAAGCCTTCTGTTTCGAGTGCCAAAGCTTTCAGGGGAGCATTTGCAACCGGTTGGCACCATTTTTGAGTGAATTGCCAAAAGTCAGATTTTTGCTGAAATTGTGACCCCGGGGCTTAGGGATTTTTTCAAAAAAATATTTTCTGCCGGTTAAGTTTTTCAGGGCTGATTTCTTGTCCTGTGATGAAAAGCCTTCTGTTTCCATCGCCACAGCTTTCAGGGGAGCATTTTCAAGCTTTTGGCACCATTTTTGAGTGAATTGCCAAAAGTCAGATTTTTGCTGAAATTGTGACCCCGGGGCTTAGGGATTTTTTCAAAAAAATATTTTCTGCCGGTTAAGTTTTTCAGGGCTGATTTCTTGTCCTGTGATCAAAAGCCTTCTGTTTCCATCGCCAAAGCTTCAAGGGGAGCATTTGCAATCGGATGGCACCATTTTTGAGTGAATTGCCAAAAGTCAGATTTTTGCTGAAATTGTGACCCCGGGGCTTAGGGATTTTTTCAAAAAAATATTTTCTGCCGGTTAAGTTTCTGAGGGCTGATTTCTTGTCCTGTGATAAAAAGCCTTCTGTTTAGAGTGCCAAACCTTTCAGGAGAGCATTTTCAAGCTTTTGGCACCATTTTTGAGTGAATTGCCAAAAGTCAGATTTTTGCTGAAATTGTGACCCCGGGGCTTAGGGATTTTTTTAAAAAAAATTTTCTGCCGGTTAAGTTTTTGAGGTCTGATTTCTTGTCCTGTGATAAAAAGCCTTCTGTTTCGAGTGCCAAACCTTTCAGGAGAGCATTTTCAAGCTTTTGGCACTATTTTTGAGTGACTTGCCAGAAGTCAGATTTTGTTGTGACCCCGGGGCTTAGGGATTTTTTCAAAAAAATATTTTCTGCCGGATAAGTTTCTGAGGGCTGATTTCTTGTCCTGTGATAAAAAGCCTTCTGTTTCGAGTGCCAAACCTTTCAGGGGAGCATTTTCAAGCTTTTGGCACCATTTTTGAGTGAATTTCCAAAAGTCAGATTTTTGCTGAAATTGTGACCCCGGGGCTTAGGGATTTTTTCAAAAAAATATTTTCTGCCGGTTAAGTTTTTGAGGGCTGATTTCTTGTCCTGTGATAAAAAGCCTTCTGTTTCGAGTGCCAAACCTTTCAGGGGAGCATTTTCAACCGTTTGGCACCATTTTTGAGTGAATTGCCAAAAGTCAGATTTTTGCTGAAATTGTGACCCCGGGGGTTAGGGATTTTTTCAAAAAAATATTTTCTGCCGGTTAAGTTTTTGAGGGCTGATTTCTTGTCCTGTGATAAAAAGCCTTCTGTTTCCATCGCCCAAGCTTTCAGGGGAGCATTTTCAAGCTTTTGGCACCATTTTTGACTGAAATGCCAAAAGTCAGATTTTTGCTGAAATTGTGACCCCGAGGCTTAGGGATTTTTTCAAAAGAATATTTTCTGTCGGATAAGTTTTTGAGGGCTGATTTCTTGTCCTGTGATAAAAAGCCTTCTTTTTCGAGTGCCAAACCTTTCAGG
>NW_027669992.1:0-30542 GCF_964188305.1 Podarcis bocagei | reverse complement strand
TGAAAGGTTTTTCGGTGGAAACAGATGGGTTTTTATCATCGAAACAGAATTAGCCCTCGAGGTCTGAACAACTTTTTTTAAAAAAAATCCCTAAGCCGCGCGGTCACAATTTCAGCAAAAATCTGACGTTCTGCAATTCACTCAAAAATGGTGCCAAACTGTTGCAAACGATCCCCTGAAAGGTTTTGCGGTGGAAACAGATGGGTTTTTATCATTGAAAAAGAATTTTCCCGCAAGGTCTGAACAACATTTTTTAAAAAAAATTCCTAAGCCGCGTGGTCACAATTTCAGCAAAAATCTGACGTTTTGCAATTCACTCAAAAATGGTGCCAAACTGTTGCAAACGATCCCCTGAAAGGTTTTGCGGTGGAAACAGATGGGTTTTTATCATTGAAAAAGAATTTTCCCGCAAGGTCTGAACAACTTTTTTTTTAAAAAATCTCTAAGCCGCGCGGTCACAATTTCAGCAAAAATCTGACGTTCTGCAATTCACTCAAAAATGGTGCCAAACTGTTGCAAACGATCCCCTGAAAGGTTTTTGGGTGGAAACAGATGGGTTTTTATCATCGAAACAGAATTAGCCCTGGAGGTCTGAACAACTTTTTTTTGAAAAAATCTCTAAGCCGCGCGGTCACAATTTCAGCAAAAATCTGACGTTCTGCAATTCACTCAAAAATGGTGCCAAACTGTTGCAAACGATCCCCTGAAAGGTTTTTCGTGGAAACAGGTGGGTTTTTATCATTGAAAAAGAATTTTCCCGCATGGTCTGAACAACATTTTTTTAAAAAAATCCCTAAGCCGCGCGGTCACAATTTCAGCAAAAATCTGACGTTCTGCAATTCACTCAAAAATGGTGCCAAACTGTTGCAAACGATCCCCTGAAAGGTTTTTCGTGGAAACAGGTGGGTTTTTATCATTGAAAAAGAATTTTCCCGCATGGTCTGAACAACATTTTTTTAAAAAAATCCCTAAGCCGCGCGGTCACAATTTCAGCAAAAATCTGACGTTCTGCAATTCACTCAAAAATGGTGCCAAACTGTTGCAAACGATCCCCTGAAAGGTTTTTCGATGGAAACAGATGGGTTTTTATCATCGAAACAGAATTAGCCCTCGAGGTCTGAACAACTTTTTTTTGAAAAAATCTCTAAGCCGCGCGGTCACAATTTCAGCAAAAATCTGACGTTCTGCAATTCACTCAAAAATGGTGCCAAACTGTTGCAAACGATCCCCTGAAAGGTTTTTCGGTGGAAACAGATGGGTTTTTATCATCGAAACACAATTAGCCCTCGAGGTCTGAACAACTTTTTTTAAAAAAAATCCCTAAGCCGCGCGGTCACAATTTCAGCAAAAATCTGACGTTCTGCAATTCACTCAAAAATGGTGCCAAACTGTTGCAAACGATCCCCTGAAAGGTTTTTCGTGGAAACAGGTGGGTTTTTATCATTGAAAAAGAATTTTCCCGCATGGTCTGAACAACAGTTTTTTAAAAAAACCCCTAAGCCGCGCGGTCACAATTTCAGCAAAAATCTGACGTTTTGCAATTCACTCAAAAATGGTGCCAAACTGTTACAAACGATCCCCTGAAAGGTTTTGCAGTGTAAACAGATGGGTTTTTATCATCGAAACAGAATTAGCCCTCGAGGTCTGAACAACTTTTTTTTAAAAAAAATCCCTAAGCCGCGCGGTCACAATTTCAGCAAAAATCTGACGTTCTGCAATTCACTCAAAAATGGTGCCAAACTGTTGCAAACGATCCCCTGAAAGGTTTCTCGTGGAAACAGATGGGTTTTTATCATTGAAAAAGAATTTTCCCGCAAGGTCTGAACAACAGTTTTTAAAAAAAAAATCCCTAAGCCGCGCGGTCACAATTTCAGCAAAAATCTGAGGTTTTGCAATTCACTCAAAAATGGTGCCAAACTGTTGCAAACGATCCCCTGAAAGGTTTTGCGGTGGAAACAGGTGGGTTTTTATCATTGAAAAAGAATTTTCCCGCAAGGTCTGAACAACAGTTTTTTTTAAAAAACCCTAAGCCGCGCGGTCATAATTTCAGCAAAAATCTGACGTTCTGCAATTCACTCAAAAATGGTGCCAAACTGTTGCAAACGATCCCCTGAAAGGTTTTTCGGTGGAAACAGATGGGTTTTTATCATCGAAACAGAATTAGCCCTGGAGGTCTGAACAACTTTTTTTAAAAAAAATCCCTAAGCCGCGCGGTCACAATTTCAGCAAAAATCTGACGTTCTGCAATTCAATCAAAAATGGTGCCAAACTGTTGCAAACGATCCCCTGAAAGGTTTTGCGGTGGAAACAGATGGATTTTATCATTGAAAAAGAATTTTCCCGCAAGGTCTGAACAACATTTTTTAAAAAAAATTCCTAAGCCGCGCGGTCACAATTTCAGCAAAAATCTGACGTTTTGCAATTCACTCAAAAATGGTGCCAAACTGTTGCAAACGATCCCCTGAAAGGTTTTGCGGTGGAAACAGATGGGTTTTTATCATTGAAAAAGAATTTTCCCGCAAGGTCTGAACAACTTTTTTTTGAAAAAATCTCTAAGCCGCGCGGTCACAATTTCAGCAAAAATCTGACGTTCTGCAATTCACTCAAAAATGGTGCCAAACTGTTGCAAAGGATCCCCTGAAAGGTTTTTCGGTGGAAACAGGTGGGTTTTTATCATTGAAAAAGAATTTTCCCGCAAGGTCTGAACAACATTTTTTTAAAAAAATTCCTAAGCCGCGCGGTCACAATTTCAGCAAAAATCTGACGTTTTGCAATTCACTCAAAAATGGTGCCAAACTGTTGCAAACGATCCCCTGAAAGGTTTTGCGGTGGAAACAGATGGGTTTTTATCATTGAAAAAGAATTTTCCCGCAAGGTCTGAACAACTTTTTTTTGAAAAAATCTCTAAGCCGCGCGGTCACAATTTCAGCAAAAATCTGACGTTCTGCAATTCACTCAAAAATGGTGCCAAACTGTTGCAAACGATCCCCTGAAATGTTTTTCGGTGGAAACAGATGGTTTTTTTATCATTGAAAAAGAATTTTCCCGCAAGGTCTGAACAACAGTTTTTTAAAAAAAACCCTAAGCCGCGCGGTCACAATTTCAGCAAAAATCTGACGTTCTGCAATTCACTCAAAAATGGTGCCAAACTGTTGCAAACGATCCCCTGAAAGGTTTTTCGGTGGAAACAGATGGGTTTTTATCATCGAAACAGAATCAGCCCTGGAGGTCTGAACAACTTTTTTTTTAAAAAAATCCCTAAGCCGCGCGGTCACAATTTCAGCAAAAATCTGACGTTCTGCAATTCACTCAAAAATGGTGCCAAACTGTTGCAAACGATCCCCTGAAAGGTTTTTCGGTGGAAACAGGTGGGTGTTTATCATTGAAAAAGAATTTTCCCGCAAGGTCTGAACAACATTTTTTTAAAAAAATTCCTAAGCCGCGCGGTCACAATTTCAGCAAAAATCTGACGTTTTGCAATTCACTCAAAAATGGTGCCAAACTGTTGCAAACGATCCCCTGAAAGGTTTTGCGGTGGAAACAGATGGGTTTTTATCATTGAAAAAGAATTTTCCCGCAAGTTCTGAACAACTTTTTTTTGAAAAAATCTCTAAGCCGCGCGGTCACAATTTCAGCAAAAATCTGACGTTCTGCAATTCACTCAAAAATGGTGCCAAACTGTTGCAAACGATCCCCTGAAAGGTTTTTCGGTGGAAACAGGTGGGTTTTTATCATTGAAAAAGAATTTTCCCGCAAGGTCTGAACAACATTTTTTTTAAAAAATTCCTAAGCCGCGCGGTCACAATTTCAGCAAAAATCTGACGTTTTGCAATTCACTCAAAAATGGTGCCAAACTGTTGCAAACGATCCCCTGAAAGGTTTTGCGGTGGAAACAGATGGGTTTTTATCATTGAAAAAGAATTTTCCCGCAAGGTCTGAACAACTTTTTTTTGAAAAAATCCCTAAGCCGCGCGGTCACAATTTCAGCAAAAATCTGACGTTCTGCAATTCACTCAAAAATGGTGCCAAACTGTTGCAAACGATCCCCTGAAATGTTTTTCGGTGGAAACAGATGGTTTTTTTATCATTGAAAAAGAATTTTCCCGCAAGGTCTGAACAACTTTTTTTTGAAAAAATCCCTAAGCCGCGCGGTCACAATTTCAGCAAAAATCTGACGTTTTGCAATTCACTCAAAAATGGTGCCAAACTGTTGCAAACGATCCCCTGAAAGGTTTTGCGGTGGAAACAGATGGGTTTTTATCATTGAAAAAGAATTTTGCCGCAAGGTCTGAACAACTTTTTTTTGAAAAAATCTCTAAGCCGCGCGGTCACAATTTCAGCAAAAATCTGACGTTCTGCAATTCACTCAAAAATGGTGCCAAACTGTTGCAAACGATCCCCTGAAAGGTTTTTGGGTGGAAACAGATGGGTTTTTATCATCGAAACAGAATTAGCCCTCGAGGTCTGAACAACTTTTTTTTGAAAAAATCTCTAAGCCGCGCGGTCACAATTTCAGCAAAAATCTGACGTTCTGCAATTCACTCAAAAATGGTGCCAAACTGTTGCAAACGATCCCCTGAAAGGTTTTTCGTGGAAACAGGTGGGTTTTTATCATTGAAAAAGAATTTTCCCGCATGGTCTGAACAACATTTTTTTAAAAAAATCCCTAAGCCGCGCGGTCACAATTTCAGCAAAAATCTGACGTTCTGCAATTCACTCAAAAATGGTGCCAAACTGTTGCAAACGATCCCCTGAAAGGTTTTTCGGTGGAAACAGGTGGGTTTTTATCATTGAAAAAGAATTTTCCCGCAAGGTCTGAACATTTTTTTTAAAAAAATCCTAAGCCGCGCGGTCACAATTTCAGCAAAAATCTGACGTTTTGCAATTCACTCAAAAATGGTGCCAAACTGTTGCAAACGATCCCCTGAAAGGTTTTGCGGTGGAAACAGATGGGTTTTTATCATTGAAAAAGAATTTTCCCGCAAGGTCTGAACAACTTTTTTTTGAAAAAATCTCTAAGCCGCGCGGTCACAATTTCAGCAAAAATCTGACGTTCTGCAATTCACTCAAAAATGGTGCCAAACTGTTGCAAACGATCCCCTGAAAGGTTTTTCGATGGAAACAGATGGGTTTTTATCATCGAAACAGAATTAGCCCTCGAGGTCTGAACAACTTTTTTTTGAAAAAATCTCTAAGCCGCGCGGTCACAATTTCAGCAAAAATCTGACGTTCTGCAATTCACTCAAAAATGGTGCCAAACTGTTGCAAACGATCCCCTGAAAGGTTTTTCGGTGGAAACAGATGGGTTTTTATCATCGAAACACAATTAGCCCTCGAGGTCTGAACAACTTTTTTAAAAAAAAATCCCTAAGCCGCGCGGTCACAATTTCAGCAAAAATCTGACGTTCTGCAATTCACTCAAAAATGGTGCCAAACTGTTGCAAACGATCCCCTGAAAGGTTTTTCGTGGAAACAGGTGGGTTTTTATCATTGAAAAAGAATTTTCCCGCATGGTCTGAACAACAGTTTTTTAAAAAAACCCCTAAGCCGCGCGGTCACAATTTCAGCAAAAATCTGACGTTTTGCAATTCACTCAAAAATGGTGCCAAACTGTTGCAAACGATCCCCTGAAAGGTTTTGCGGTGGAAACAGATGGGTTTTTATCATTGAAAAAGAATTTTCCCGCAAGGTCTGAACAACTTTTTTTTGAAAAAATCTCTAAGCCGCGCGGTCACAATTTCAGCAAAAATCTGACGTTCTGCAATTCACTCAAAAATGGTGCCAAACTGTTGCAAACGATCCCCTGAAATGTTTTTCGGTGGAAACAGATGGTTTTTTTATCATTGAAAAAGAATTTTCCCGCAAGGTCTGAACAACAGTTTTTTAAAAAAAACCCTAAGCCGCGCGGTCACAATTTCAGCAAAAATCTGACGTTCTGCAATTCACTCAAAAATGGTGCCAAACTGTTGCAAACGATCCCCTGAAAGGTTTTTCGGTGGAAACAGATGGGTTTTTATCATCGAAACAGAATCAGCCCTGGAGGTCTGAACAACTTTTTTTTAAAAAAAATCCCTAAGCCGCGCGGTCACAATTTCAGCAAAAATCTGACGTTCTGCAATTCACTCAAAAATGGTGCCAAACTGTTGCAAACGATCCCCTGAAAGGTTTTTCGGTGGAAACAGGTGGGTGTTTATCATTGAAAAAGAATTTTCCCGCAAGGTCTGAACAACATTTTTTTAAAAAAATTCCTAAGCCGTGCGGTCACAATTTCAGCAAAAATCTGACGTTTTGCAATTCACTCAAAAATGGTGCCAAACTGTTGCAAGAGATCCCCTGAAAGGTTTTGCGGTGGAAACAGATGGGTTTTTATCATTGAAAAAGAATTTTCCCGCAAGTTCTGAACAACTTTGTTTTGAAAAAATCTCTAAGCCGCGCGGTCACAATTTCAGCAAAAATCTGACGTTCTGCAATTCACTCAAAAATGGTGCCAAACTGTTGCAAACGATCCCCTGAAAGGTTTTTCGGTGGAAACAGGTGGGTGTTTATCATTGAAAAAGAATTTTCCCGCAAGGTCTGAACAACATTTTTTTAAAAAAATTCCTAAGCCGCGCGGTCACAATTTCAGCAAAAATCTGACGTTTTGCAATTCACTCAAAAATGGTGCCAAACTGTTGCAAGAGATCCCCTGAAAGGTTTTGCGGTGGAAACAGATGGGTTTTTATCATTGAAAAAGAATTTTCCCGCAAGGTCTGAACAACTTTTTTTTGAAAAAATCTCTAAGCCGCGCGGTCACAATTTCAGCAAAAATCTGACGTTCTGCAATTCACTCAAAAATGGTGCCAAACTGTTGCAAACGATCCCCTGAAAGGTTTTTCGGTGGAAACAGGTGGGTTTTTATCATTGAAAAAGAATTTTCCCGCAAGGTCTGAACAACATTTTTTTAAAAAAATTCCTAAGCCGCGCGGTCACAATTTCAGCAAAAATCTGACGTTTTGCAATTCACTCAAAAATGGTGCCAAACTGTTGCAAACGATCCCCTGAAAGGTTTTGCGGTGGAAACAGATGGGTTTTTCTCATTGAAAAAGAATTTTCCCGCAAGGTCTGAACAACTTTTTTTTGAAAAAATCTCTAAGCCGCGCGGTCACAATTTCAGCAAAAATCTGACGTTCTGCAATTCACTCAAAAATGGTGCCAAACTGTTGCAAACGATCCCCTGAAATGTTTTTCGGTGGAAACAGATGGTTTTTTTATCATTGAAAAAGAATTTTCCCGCAAGGTCTGAACAACTTTTTTTTGAAAAAATCCCTAAGCCGCGCGGTCACAATTTCAGCAAAAATCTGACGTTTTGCAATTTACTCAAAAATGGTGCCAAACTGTTGCAAACGATCCCCTGAAAGGTTTTGCGGTGGAAACAGATGGGTTTTTATCATTGAAAAAGAATTTTGCCGCAAGGTCTGAACAACTTTTTTTTGAAAAAATCTCTAAGCCGCGCGGTCACAATTTCAGCAAAAATCTGACGTTCTGCAATTCACTCAAAAATGGTGCCAAACTGTTGCAAACGATCCCCTGAAAGGTTTTGCGGTGGAAACAGATGGGTTTTTATCATTGAAAAAGAATTTTCCCACAAGGTCTGAACAACTTTTTTTTGAAAAAATCTCTAAGCCACGCGGTCACAATTTCAGCAAAAATCTGACGTTCTGCAATTCACTCAAAAATGGTGCCAAACTGTTGCAAACGATCCCCTGAAAGGTTTTGCGGTGGAAACAGATGGGTTTTTATCATCGAAACAGAATTAGCCCTCGAGGTCTGAACAACTTTTTTTTAAAAAAATCCCTAAGCCGCGCGGTCACAATTTCAGCAAAAATCTGACGTTCTGCAATTCACTCAAAAATGGTGCCAAACTGTTGCAAAGGATCCCCTGAAAGGTTTTTCGGTGGAAACAGGTGGGTTTTTATCATTGAAAAAGAATTTTCCTGCAAGGTCTGAACAACTTTTTTTTGAAAAAATCTCTAAGCCTCGCGGTCACAATTTCAGCAAAAATCTGACGTTCTGCAATTCACTCAAAAATGGTGCCAAACTGTTGCAAACGATCCCCCTGAAAGGTTTTTCGGTGGAAACAGATGGGTTTTTATCATCGAAACAGAATTAGCCCTCGAGGTCTGAACAACTTTTTTTAAAAATATCCCTAAGCCGCGCGGTCACAATTTCAGCAAAAATCTGACGTTCTGCAATTCACTCAAAAATGGTGCCAAACTGTTGCAAACGATCCCCTGAAAGGTTTTTCGTGGAAACAGGTGGGTTTTTATCATTGAAAAAGAATTTTCCCGCATGGTCTGAACAACATTTTTTTAAAAAAATCCCTAAGCCGCGCGGTCACAATTTCAGCAAAAATCTGACGTTCTGCAATTCACTCAAAAATGGTGCCAAACTGTTGCAAACGATCCCCTGAAAGGTTTTTCGGTGGAAACAGGTGGGTGTTTATCATTGAAAAAGAATTTTCCCGCAAGGTCTGAACAACATTTTTTTAAAAAAATTCCTAAGCCGCGCGGTCACAATTTCAGCAAAAATCTGACGTTCTGCAATTCACTCAAAAATGGTGCCAAACTGTTGCAAACGATCCCCTGAAATGTTTTTCGGTGGAAACAGATGGTTTTTTTATCATTGAAAAAGAATTTTCCCGCAAGGTCTGAACAACTTTTTTTTGAAAAAATCCCTAAGCCGCGCGGTCACAATTTCAGCAAAAATCTGACGTTTTGCAATTCACTCAAAAATGGTGCCAAACTGTTGCAAACGATCCCCTGAAAGGTTTTGCGGTGGAAACAGATGGGTTTTTATCATTGAAAAAGAATTTTGCCGCAAGGTCTGAACAAATTTTTTTTGAAAAAATCTCTAAGCCGCGCGGTCACAATTTCAGCAAAAATCTGACGTTCTGCAATTCACTCAAAAATGGTGCCAAACTGTTGCAAACGATCCCCTGAAAGGTTTTTCGGTGGAAACAGATGGGTTTTTATCATCGAAACAGAATTAGCCCTCGAGGTCTGAACAACTTTTTTTTAAAAAAATCCCTAAGCCGCGCGGTCACAATTTCAGCAAAAATCTGACGTTCTGCAATTCACTCAAAAATGGTGCCAAACTGTTGCAAAGGATCCCCTGAAAGGTTTTTCGGTGGAAACAGGTGGGTTTTTATCATTGAAAAAGAATTTTCCCGCAAGGTCTGAACAACTTTTTTTTGAAAAAATCTCTAAGCCGCGCGGTCACAATTTCAGCAAAAATCTGACGTTCTGCAATTCACTCAAAAATGGTGCCAAACTGTTGCAAACGATCCCCTGAAAGGTTTTTCGTGGAAACAGGTGGGTTTTTATCATTGAAAAAGAATTTTCCCGCATGGTCTGAACAACATTTTTTTTAAAAAATCCCTAAGCCGCGCGGTCACAATTTCAGCAAAAATCTGACGTTCTGCAATTCACTCAAAAATGGTGCCAAACTGTTGCAAACGATCCCCTGAAAGGTTTTTCGGTGGAAACAGGTGGGTTTTTATCATTGAAAAAGAATTTTCCCGCAAGGTCTGAACAACATTTTTTTAAAAAAAATCCTAAGCCGCGCGGTCACAATTTCAGCAAAAATCTGACGTTTTGCAATTCACTCAAAAATGGTGCCAAACTGTTGCAAACGATCCCCTGAAAGGTTTTGCGGTGGAAACAGATGGGTTTTTATCATTGAAAAAGAATTTTCCCGCAAGGTCTGAACAACTTTTTTTTGAAAAAATCTCTAAGCCGCGCGGTCACAATTTCAGCAAAAATCTGACGTTCTGCAATTCACTCAAAAATGGTGCCAAACTGTTGCAAACGATCCCCTGAAAGGTTTTGCGGTGGAAACAGATGGGTTTTTATCATCGAAACAGAATTAGCCCTCGAGGTCTGAACAACTTTTTTTTTAAAAAATCCCTAAGCCGCGCGGTCACAATTTCAGCAAAAATCTGACGTTCTGCAATTCACTCAAAAATGGTGCCAAACTGTTGCAAACGATCCCCTGAAAGGTTTTTCGGTGGAAACAGGTGGGTTTTTATCATTGAAAAAGAATTTTCCCGCAAGGTCTGAACAACATTTTTTAAAAAAAATTCCTAAGCCGCGCGGTCACAATTTCAGCAAAAATCTGACGTTTTGCAATTCACTCAAAAATGGTGCCAAACTGTTGCAAACGATCCCCTGAAAGGTTTTGCGGTGGAAACAGATGGGTTTTTATCATCGAAACAGAATTAGCCCTCGAGGTCTGAACAACTTTTTTTTAAAAAAATCCCTAAGCCGTGCGGTCACAATTTCAGCAAAAATCTGACGTTCTGCAATTCACTCAAAAATGGTGCCAAACTGTTGCAAACGATCCCCTGAAAGGTTTTGCGGTGGAAACAGATGGGTTTTTATCATTGAAAAAGAATTTTCCCACAAGGTCTGAACAACTTTTTTTTGAAAAAATCTCTAAGCCACGCGGTCAAAATTTCAGCAAAAATCTGACGTTCTGCAATTCACTCAAAAATGGTGCCAAACTGTTGCAAACGATCCCCTGAAAGGTTTTTCGGTGGAAACAGATGGGTTTTTATCATCGAAACAGAATTAGCCCTCGAGGTCTGAACAACTTTTTTTAAAAAAAATCCCTAAGCCGCGCGGTCACAATTTCAGCAAAAATCTGACGTTCTGCAATTCACTCAAAAATGGTGCCAAACTGTTGCAAAGGATCCCCTGAAAGGTTTTTCGGTGGAAACAGGTGGGTTTTTATCATTGAAAAAGAATTTTCCCGCAAGGTCTGAACAACATCTTTTAAAAAAAATTCCTAAGCCGCGCGGTCACAATTTCAGCAAAAATCTGACGTTTTGCAATTCACTCAAAAATGGTGCCAAACTGTTGCAAACGATCCCCTGAAAGGTTTTTCGGTGGAAACAGATGGGTTTTTATCATTGAAAAAGAATTTTCCCGCAAGGTCTGAACAACTTTTTTTTGAAAAAATCTCTAAGCCGCGCGGTCACAATTTCAGCAAAAATCTGACGTTCTGCAATTCACTCAAAAATGGTGCCAAACTGTTGCAAACGATCCCCTGAAAGGTTTTGCGGTGGAAACAGATGGGTTTTTATCATTGAAAAAGAATTTTCCCACAAGGTCTGAACAACTTTTTTTTGAAAAAATCTCTAAGCCACGCGGTCAAAATTTCAGCAAAAATCTGACGTTCTGCAATTCACTCAAAAATGGTGCCAAACTGTTGCAAACGATCCCCTGAAAGGTTTTTCGGTGGAAACAGATGGGTTTTTATCATCGAAACAGAATTAGCCCTCGAGGTCTGAACAACTTTTTTTTAAAAAAATCCCTAAGCCGCGCGGTCACAATTTCAGCAAAAATCTGACGTTCTGCAATTCACTCAAAAATGGTGCCAAACTGTTGCAAAGGATCCCCTGAAAGGTTTTTCGGTGGAAACAGGTGGGTTTTTATCATTGAAAAAGAATTTTCCCGCAAGGTCTGAACAACATTTTTTTAAAAAAATCCTAAGCCGCGCGGTCACAATTTCAGCAAAAATCTGACGTTTTGCAATTCACTCAAAAATGGTGCCAAACTGTTGCAAACGATCCCCTGAAAGGTTTTGCGGTGGAAACAGATGAGTTTTTATCATTGAAAAAGAATTTTCCCGCAAGGTCTGAACAACTTTTTTTTGAAAAAATCCCTAAGCCGCGCGGTTACAATTTCAGCAAAAATCTGACGTTCTGCAATTCACTCAAAAATGGTGCCAAACTGTTGCAAACGATCCCCTGAAAGGTTTTTCGGTGGAAACAGATGGGTTTTTATCATCGAAACAGAATTAGCCCTCTAGGTCTGAACAACTTTTTTTTGAAAAAATCTTTAGAGCCGCGCGGTCACAATTTCAGCAAAAATCTGACGTTCTGCAATTCACTCAAACATGGTGCCAAACTGTTGCAAACGATCCCCTGAAAGGTTTTTCGGTGGAAACAGATGGGTTTTTATCATCGAAACAGAATTAGCCCTCGAGGTCTGAACAACTTTTTTTAAAAATATCCCTAAGCCGCGCGGTCACAATTTCAGCAAAAATCTGACGTTCTGCAATTCACTCAAAAATGGTGCCAAACTGTTGCAAACGATCCCCTGAAAGGTTTTTCGGTGGAAACAGGTGGGTTTTTTTTCATTGAAAAAGAATTTTCCCGCAAGGTCTGAACAACATTTTTTTTAAAAAAATCCTAAGCCGCGCGGTCACAATTTCAGCAAAAATCTGACGTTTTGCAATTCACTCAAAAATGGTGCCAAACTGTTGCAAACGATCCCCTGAAAGGTTTTGCGGTGGAAACAGATGGGTTTTTATCATTGAAAAAGAATTTTCCCGCAAGGTCTGAACAACTTTTTTTTGAAAAAATCTCTAAGCCGCGCGGTCACAATTTCAGCAAAAATCTGACGTTCTGCAATTCACTCAAAAATGGTGCCAAACTGTTGCAAACGATCCCCTGAAAGGTTTTTCGGTGGAAACAGATGGGTTTTTATCATCGAAACAGAATTAGCCCTCGAGGTCTGAACAACTTTTTTTTGAAAAAATCTCTAGAGCCGCGCGGTCACAATTTCAGCAAAAATCTGACGTTCTGCAATTCACTCAAAAATGGTGCCAAACTGTTGCAAACGATCCCCTGAAAGGTTTTTTGTGGAAACAGGTGGGTTTTTATCATTGAAAAAGAATCTTCCCGCAAGGTCTGAACAACAGTTTTTTTAAAAAAACCCCTAAGCCGCGCGGTCACAATTTCAGCAAAAATCTGACGTTTTGCAATTCACTCAAAAATGGTGCCAAACTGTTGCAAACGATCCCCTGAAAGGTTTTGCGGTGGAAACAGATGGGTTTTTATCATTGAAAAGGAATTTTCCCGCAAGGTCTGAACAACTTTTTTTTGAAAAAATCTCTAAGCCGCGCGGTCACAATTTCAGCAAAAATCTGACGTTCTGCAATTCACTCAAAAATGGTGCCAAACTGTTGCAAACGATCCCCTGAAAGGTTTTTCGGTGGAAACAGATGGGTTTTTATCATCGAAACACAATTAGCCCTCGAGGTCTGAACAACTTTTTTAAAAAAAAATCCCTAAGCCGCGCGGTCACAATTTCAGCAAAAATCTGACGTTCTGCAATTCACTCAAAAATGGTGCCAAACTGTTGCAAACGATCCCCTGAAAGGTTTTTCGGTGGAAACAGATGGGTTTTTATCATTGAAAAAGAATTTTCCCGCAAGGTCTGAACAACTTTTTTTTGAAAAAATCTCTAAGCCGCGCGGTCACAATTTCAGCAAAAATCTGACGTTCTGCAATTCAATCAAAAATGGTGCCAAACTTTTGCAAATGATCCCCTGAAACGTTTTTCGGTGGAAACAGATGGTTTTTTATCATCGAAACAGAATTTGCCCTCGAGGTCTGAACAACTTTTTTTTAAAACAATCCCTAAGCCGCGCGGTCACAATTTCAGGAAAAATCTGACGTTTTGCAATTCACTCAAAAATGGTGCCAAACTGTTGCAAACGATCCCCTGAAAGGTTTTTCGGTGGAAACAGATGGGTTTTTATCATTGAAAAAGAATTTTCCCGCAAGTTCTGAACAACTTTTTTTTGAAAAAATCTCTAAGCCGCGCGGTCATAATTTCAGCAAAAATCTGACGTTCTGCAATTCACTCAAAAATGGTGCCAAACTGTTGCAAACGATCCCCTGAAAGGTTTTTCGGTGGAAACAGATGGGTTTTTATCATCGAAACAGAATTAGCCCTCGAGGTCTGAACAACTTTTTTTTAAAAAAATCCCTAAGCAATTTCAGCAAAAATCTGACGTTCTGCAATTCACTCAAAAATGGTGCCAAACTGTTGCAAACGATCCCCTGAAAGGTTTTTCGGTGGAAACAGATGGGTTTTTATCATCGAAACAGAATTAGCCCTCGAGGTCTGAACAACTTTTTTTTAAAAAAATCCCTAAGCCGCGCGGTCACAATTTCAGCAAAAATCTGACGTTCTGCAATTCACTCAAAAATGGTGCCAAACTGTTGCAAACGATCCCCTGAAAGGTTTTGCGGTGGAAACAGATGGGTTTTTATCATTGAAAAAGAATTTTCCCGCAAGGTCTGAACAACATTTTTTTAAAAAAATTCCTAAGCCGCGTGGTCACAATTTCAGCAAAAATCTGACGTTTTGCAATTCACTCAAAAATGGTGCCAAACTGTTGCAAACGATCCCCTGAAAGGTTTTGCGGTGGAAACAGATGGGTTTTTATCATTGAAAAAGAATTTTCCCGCAAGGTCTGAACAACTTTTTTTTAAAAAAATCTCTAAGCCGCGCGGTCACAATTTCAGCAAAAATCTGACGTTCTGCAATTCACTCAAAAATGGTGCCAAACTGTTGCAAACGATCCCCTGAAAGGTTTTTGGGTGGAAACAGATGGGTTTTTATCATCGAAACAGAATTAGCCCTCGAGGTCTGAACAACTTTTTTTTGAAAAAATCTCTAAGCCGCGCGGTCACAATTTCAGCAAAAATCTGACGTTCTGCAATTCACTCAAAAATGGTGCCAAACTGTTGCAAACGATCCCCTGAAAGGTTTTTCGGTGGAAACAGATGGGTTTTTATCATCGAAACAGAATTAGCCCTCGAGGTCTGAACAACTTTTTTTAAAAATATCCCTAAGCCGCGCGGTCACAATTTCAGCAAAAATCTGACGTTCTGCAATTCACTCAAAAATGGTGCCAAACTGTTGCAAACTATCCCCTGAAAGGTTTTTCGTGGAAACAGGTGGGTTTTTATCATTGAAAAAGAATTTTCCCGCATGGTCTGAACAACATTTTTTTAAAAAAATCCCTAAGCCGCGCGGTCACAATTTCAGCAAAAATCTGACGTTCTGCAATTCACTCAAAAATGGTGCCAAACTGTTGCAAACGATCCCCTGAAAGGTTTTTCGGTGGAAACAGGTGGGTTTTTATCATTGAAAAAGAATTTTCCCGCAAGGTCTGAACAACATTTTTTTAAAAAAAATCCTAAGCCGCGCGGTCACAATTTCAGCAAAAATCTGACGTTTTGCAATTCACTCAAAAATGGTGCCAAACTGTTGCAAACGATCCCCTGAAAGGTTTTGCGGTGGAAACAGATGGGTTTTTATCATTGAAAAAGAATTTTCCCGCAAGGTCTGAACAACTTTTTTTTGAAAAAATCTCTAAGCCGCGCGGTCACAATTTCAGCAAAAATCTGACGTTCTGCAATTCACTCAAAAATGGTGCCAAACTGTTGCAAACGATCCCCTGAAAGGTTTTTCGATGGAAACAGATGGGTTTTTATCATCGAAACAGAATTAGCCCTCGAGGTCTGAACAACTTTTTTTTGAAAAAATCTCTAAGCCGCGCGGTCACAATTTCAGCAAAAATCTGACGTTCTGCAATTCACTCAAAAATGGTGCCAAACTGTTGCAAACGATCCCCTGAAAGGTTTTTCGGTGGAAACAGATGGGTTTTTATCATCGAAACACAATTAGCCCTCGAGGTCTGAACAACTTTTTTTAAAAAAAATCCCTAAGCCGCGCGGTCACAATTTCAGCAAAAATCTGACGTTCTGCAATTCACTCAAAAATGGTGCCAAACTGTTGCAAACGATCCCCTGAAAGGTTTTTCCTGGAAACAGATGGGTTTTTATCATTGAAAAAGAATTTTCCCGCAAGGTCTGAACAACAGTTTTTTTAAAAAAAATCCCTAAGCCGCGCGGTCACAATTTCAGCAAAAATCTGAGGTTTTGCAATTCACTCAAAAATGGTTCCAAACTGTTGCAAACGATCCCCTGAAAGGTTTTGCGGTGGAAACAGGTGGGTTTTTATCATTGAAAAAGAATTTTCCCGCAAGGTCTGAACAACAGTTTTTTTTAAAAAACCCTAAGCCGCGCGGTCATAATTTCAGCAAAAATCTGACGTTCTGCAATTCACTCAAAAATGGTGCCAAACTGTTGCAAACGATCCCCTGAAAGGTTTTTCGGTGGAAACAGATGGGTTTTTATCATCGAAACAGAATTAGCCCTGGAGGTCTGAACAACTTTTTTTAAAAAAAATCCCTAAGCCGCGCGGTCACAATTTCAGCAAAAATCTGACGTTTTGCAATTCACTCAAAAATGGTGCCAAACTGTTGCAAACGATCCCCTGAAAGGTTTTGCGGTGGAAACAGATGGATTTTATCATTGAAAAAGAATTTTCCCGCAAGGTCTGAACAACATTTTTTAAAAAAAATTCCTAAGCCGCGCGGTCACAATTTCAGCAAAAATCTGACGTTTTGCAATTCACTCAAAACTGGTGCCAAACTGTTGCAAACGATCCCCTGAAAGGTTTTGCGGTGGAAACAGATGGGTTTTTATCATTGAAAAAGAATTTTCCCGCAAGGTCTGAACAACTTTTTTTTGAAAAAATCTCTAAGCCGCGCGGTCACAATTTCAGCAAAAATCTGACGTTCTGCAATTCACTCAAAAATGGTGCCAAACTGTTGCAAACGATCCCCTGAAAGGTTTTGCGGTGGAAACAGATGGGTTTTTATCATTGAAAAAGAATTTTCCCACAAGGTCTGAACAACTTTTTTTTGAAAAAATCTCTAAGCCACGCGGTCACAATTTCAGCAAAAATCTGACGTTCTGCAATTCACTCAAAAATGGTGCCAAACTGTTGCAAACGATCCCCTGAAAGGTTTTTCGGTGGAAACAGATGGGTTTTTATCATCGAAACAGAATTAGCCCTCGAGGTCTGAACAACTTTTTTTAAAAAAAATCCCTAAGCCGCGCGGTCACAATTTCAGCAAAAATCTGACGTTCTGCAATTCACTCAAAAATGGTGCCAAACTGTTGCAAACGATCCCCTGAAAGGTTTTTCGGTGGAAACAGGTGGGTTTTTATCATTGAAAAAGAATTTTCCCGCAAGGTCTGAACAACATTTTTTTAAAAAAATTCCTAAGCCGCGCGGTCACAATTTCAGCAAAAATCTGACGTTTTGCAATTCACTCAAAAATGGTGCCAAACTGTTGCAAACGATCCCCTGAAAGGTTTTGCGGTGGAAACAGATGGGTTTTTATCATTGAAAAAGAATTTTCCCGCAAGGTCTGAACAACTTTTTTTTGAAAAAATCTCTAAGCCGCCCGGTCACAATTTCAGCAAAAATCCTACGTTTTGCAATTCACTCAAAAATGGTGCCAAACTGTTGCAAACGATCCCCTGAAAGGTTTTTCGGTGGAAACAGATGGGTTTTTATCATCGAAACAGAATTAGCCCTCGAGGTCTGAACAACATTTTTTTAAAAAAATTCCTAAGCCGCGCGGTCACAATTTCAGCAAAAATCTGACGTTTTGCAATTCACTCAAAAATGGTGCCAAACTGTTGCAAACGATCCCCTGAAAGGTTTTGCGGTGGAAACAGATGGGTTTTTATCATTGAAAAAGAATTTTCCCGCAAGGTCTGAACAACTTTTTTTTGAAAAAATCTCTAAGCCGCGCGGTCACAATTTCAGCAAAAATCTGACGTTTTGCAATTCACTCAAAAATGGTGCCAAACTGTTGCAAACGATCCCCTGAAAGGTTTTGCGGTGGAAACAGATGGGTTTTTATCATTGAAAAAGAATTTTCCCGCAAGTTCTGAACAACTTTTTTTTGAAAAAATCTCTAAGCCGCGCGGTCACAATTTCAGCAAAAATCTGACGTTCTGCAATTCACTCAAAAATGGTGCCAAACTGTTGCAAACGATCCCCTGAAAGGTTTTTCGGTGGAAACAGGTGGGTTTTTATCATTGAAAAAGAATTTTCCCGCAAGGTCTGAACAACATTTTTTTAAAAAAATTCCTAAGCCGCGCGGTCACAATTTCAGCAAAAATCTGACGTTTTGCAATTCACTCAAAAATGGTGCCAAACTGTTGCAAACGATCCCCTGAAAGGTTTTGCGGTGGAAACAGATGGGTTTTTATCATTGAAAAAGAATTTTCCCGCAAGGTCTGAACAACTTTTTTTTGAAAAAATCTCTAAGCCGCGCGGTCACAATTTCAGCAAAAATCTGACGTTCTGCAATTCACTCAAAAATGGTGCCAAACTGTTGCAAACGATCCCCTGTAATGTTTTTCGGTGGAAACAGATGGTTTTTTTATCATTGAAAAAGAATTTTCCCGCAAGGTCTGAACAACTTTTTTTTGAAAAAATCCCTAAGCCGCGCGGTCACAATTTCAGCAAAAATCTGACGTTTTGCAATTCACTCAAAAATGGTGCCAAACTGTTGCAAACGATCCCCTGAAAGGTTTTGCGGTGGAAACAGATGGGTTTTTATCATTGAAAAAGAATTTTGCCGCAAGGTCTGAACAACTTTTTTTTGAAAAAATCTCTAAGCCGCGCGGTCACAATTTCAGCAAATATCTGACGTTCTGCAATTCACTCAAAAATGGTGCCAAACTGTTGCAAACGATCCCCTGAAAGGTTTTGCGGTGGAAACAGATGGGTTTTTATCATTGAAAAAGAATTTTCCCACAAGGTCTGAACAACTTTTTTTTGAAAAAATTCCTAAGCCGCGCGGTCACAATTTCAGCAAAAATCTGACGTTTTGCAATTCACTCAAAAATGGTGCCAAACTGTTGCAAACGATCCCCTGAAAGGTTTTGCGGTGGAAACAGATGGGTTTTTATCATTGAAAAAGAATTTTCCCGCAAGGTCTGAACAACTTTTTTTTGAAAAAATCTCTAAGCCGCGCGGTTACAATTTCAGCAAAAATCTGACGTTCTGCAATTCACTCAAAAATGGTGCCAAACTGTTGCAAACGATCCCCTGAAAGGTTTTTCGGTGGAAACAGATGGGTTTTTATCATCGAAACAGAATTAGCCCTCGAGGTCTGAACAACTTTTTTTTGAAAAAATCCCTAAGCCGCGCGGTTACAATTTCAGCAAAAATCTGACGTTCTGCAATTCACTCAAAAATGGTGCCAAACTGTTGCAAACGATCCCCTGAAAGGTTTTTCGGTGGAAACAGATGGGTTTTTATCATCGAAACAGAATTAGCCCTCGAGGTCTGAACAACTTTTTTTTGAAAAAATCTCTAGAGCCGCGCGGTCACAATTTCAGCAAAAATCTGACGTTCTGCAATTCACTCAAAAATGGTGCCAAACTGTTGCAAAGGATCCCCTGAAAGGTTTTTCGGTGGAAACAGGTGGGTTTTTATCATTGAAAAAGAATTTTCCCGCAAGGTCTGAACAACATTTTTTAAAAAAAATTCCTAAGCCGCGCGGTCACAATTTCAGCAAAAATCTGACGTTTTGCAATTCACTAAAAAATGGTGCCAAACTGTTGCAAACGATCCCCTGAAAGGTTTTGCGGTGGAAACAGATGGGTTTTTATCATTGAAAAAGAATTTTCCCGCAAGGTCTGAACAACTTTTTTTTGAAAAAATCTCTAAGCCTCGCGGTCACAATTTCAGCAAAAATCTGACGTTCTGCAATTCACTCAAAAATGGTGCCAAACTGTTGCAAACGATCCCCTGAAAGGTTTTTCGGTGGAAACAGATGGGTTTTTATCATCGAAACAGAATTAGCCCTCGAGGTCTGAACAACTTTTTTTTGAAAAAATCTCTAGAGCCGCGCGGTCACAATTTCAGCAAAAATCTGACGTTCTGCAATTCACTCAAAAATGGTGCCAAACTGTTGCAAACGATCCCCTGAAAGGTTTTTCGGTGGAAACAGATGGGTTTTTATCATCGAAACAGAATTAGCCCTCGAGGTCTGAACAACTTTTTTTTAAAACAATCCCTAAGCCGCGCGGTCACAATTTCAGGAAAAATCTGACGTTTTGCAATTCACTCAAAAATGGTGCCAAACTGTTGCAAACGATCCCCTGAAAGGTTTTTCGGTGGAAACAGATGGGTTTTTATCATTGAAAAAGAATTTTCCCGCAAGTTCTGAACAACTTTTTTTTGAAAAAATCTCTAAGCCGCGCGGTCATAATTTCAGCAAAAATCTGACGTTCTGCAATTCACTCAAAAATGGTGCCAAACTGTTGCAAACGATCCCCTGAAAGGTTTTTCGGTGGAAACAGATGGGTTTTTATCATCGAAACAGAATTAGCCCTCGAGGTCTGAACAACTTTTTTTTAAAAAAATCCCTAAGCAATTTCAGCAAAAATCTGACGTTCTGCAATTCACTCAAAAATGGTGCCAAACTGTTGCAAACGATCCCCTGAAAGGTTTTTCGGTGGAAACAGATGGGTTTTTATCATCGAAACAGAATTAGCCCTCGAGGTCTGAACAACTTTTTTTTAAAAAAATCCCTAAGCCGCGCGGTCACAATTTCAGCAAAAATCTGACGTTCTGCAATTCACTCAAAAATGGTGCCAAACTGTTGCAAACGATCCCCTGAAAGGTTTTGCGGTGGAAACAGATGGGTTTTTATCATTGAAAAAGAATTTTCCCGCAAGGTCTGAACAACATTTTTTTAAAAAAATTCCTAAGCCGCGCGGTCACAATTTCAGCAAAAATCTGACGTTTTGCAATTCACTCAAAAATGGTGCCAAACTGTTGCAAACGATCCCCTGAAAGGTTTTGCGGTGGAAACAGATGGGTTTTTATCATTGAAAAAGAATTTTCCCGCAAGGTCTGAACAACTTTTTTTTAAAAAAATCTCTAAGCCGCGCGGTCACAATTTCAGCAAAAATCTGACGTTCTGCAATTCACTCAAAAATGGTGCCAAACTGTTGCAAACGATCCCCTGAAAGGTTTTTGGGTGGAAACAGATGGGTTTTTATCATCGAAACAGAATTAGCCCTCGAGGTCTGAACAACTTTTTTTTGAAAAAATCTCTAAGCCGCGCGGTCACAATTTCAGCAAAAATCTGACGTTCTGCAATTCACTCAAAAATGGTGCCAAACTGTTGCAAACGATCCCCTGAAAGGTTTTTCGGTGGAAACAGATGGGTTTTTATCATCGAAACAGAATTAGCCCTCGAGGTCTGAACAACTTTTTTTAAAAATATCCCTAAGCCGCGCGGTCACAATTTCAGCAAAAATCTGACGTTCTGCAATTCACTCAAAAATGGTGCCAAACTGTTGCAAACTATCCCCTGAAAGGTTTTTCGTGGAAACAGGTGGGTTTTTATCATTGAAAAAGAATTTTCCCGCATGGTCTGAACAACATTTTTTTAAAAAAATCCCTAAGCCGCGCGGTCACAATTTCAGCAAAAATCTGACGTTCTGCAATTCACTCAAAAATGGTGCCAAACTGTTGCAAACGATCCCCTGAAAGGTTTTTCGGTGGAAACAGGTGGGTTTTTATCATTGAAAAAGAATTTTCCCGCAAGGTCTGAACAACATTTTTTAAAAAAAAATCCTAAGCCGCGCGGTCACAATTTCAGCAAAAATCTGACGTTTTGCAATTCACTCAAAAATGGTGCCAAACTGTTGCAAACGATCCCCTGAAAGGTTTTGCGGTGGAAACAGATGGGTTTTTATCATTGAAAAAGAATTTTCCCGCAAGGTCTGAACAACTTTTTTTTGAAAAAATCTCTAAGCCGCGCGGTCACAATTTCAGCAAAAATCTGACGTTCTGCAATTCACTCAAAAATGGTGCCAAACTGTTGCAAACGATCCCCTGAAAGGTTTTTCGATGGAAACAGATGGGTTTTTATCATCGAAACAGAATTAGCCCTCGAGGTCTGAACAACTTTTTTTTGAAAAAATCTCTAAGCCGCGCGGTCACAATTTCAGCAAAAATCTGACGTTCTGCAATTCACTCAAAAATGGTGCCAAACTGTTGCAAACGATCCCCTGAAAGGTTTTTCGGTGGAAACAGATGGGTTTTTATCATCGAAACACAATTAGCCCTCGAGGTCTGAACAACTTTTTTTAAAAAAAATCCCTAAGCCGCGCGGTCACAATTTCAGCAAAAATCTGACGTTTTGCAATTCACTCAAAAATGGTGCCAAACTGTTACAAACGATCCCCTGAAAGGTTTTGCAGTGTAAACAGATGGGTTTTTATCATCGAAACAGAATTAGCCCTCGAGGTCTGAACAACTTTTTTTAAAAAAAATCCCTAAGCCGCGCGGTCACAATTTCAGCAAAAATCTGACGTTCTGCAATTCACTCAAAAATGGTGCCAAACTGTTGCAAACGATCCCCTGAAAGGTTTTTCCTGGAAACAGATGGGTTTTTATCATTGAAAAAGAATTTTCCCGCAAGGTCTGAACAACAGTTTTTTTAAAAAAAATCCCTAAGCCGCGCGGTCACAATTTCAGCAAAAATCTGAGGTTTTGCAATTCACTCAAAAATGGTTCCAAACTGTTGCAAACGATCCCCTGAAAGGTTTTGCGGTGGAAACAGGTGGGTTTTTATCATTGAAAAAGAATTTTCCCGCAAGGTCTGAACAACAGTTTTTTTTAAAAAACCCTAAGCCGCGCGGTCATAATTTCAGCAAAAATCTGACGTTCTGCAATTCACTCAAAAATGGTGCCAAACTGTTGCAAACGATCCCCTGAAAGGTTTTTCGGTGGAAACAGATGGGTTTTTATCATCGAAACAGAATTAGCCCTGGAGGTCTGAACAACTTTTTTTAAAAAAAATCCCTAAGCCGCGCGGTCACAATTTCAGCAAAAATCTGAGGTTTTGCAATTCACTCAAAAATGGTTCCAAACTGTTGCAAACGATCCCCTGAAAGGTTTTGCGGTGGAAACAGGTGGGTTTTTATCATTGAAAAAGAATTTTCCCGCAAGGTCTGAACAACAGTTTTTTTTAAAAAACCCTAAGCCGCGCGGTCATAATTTCAGCAAAAATCTGACGTTTTGCAATTCACTCAAAAATGGTGCCAAACTGTTGCAAACGATCCCCTGAAAGGTTTTGCGGTGGAAACAGATGGATTTTATCATTGAAAAAGAATTTTCCCGCAAGGTCTGAACAACATTTTTTAAAAAAAATTCCTAAGCCGCGCGGTCACAATTTCAGCAAAAATCTGACGTTTTGCAATTCACTCAAAACTGGTGCCAAACTGTTGCAAACGATCCCCTGAAAGGTTTTGCGGTGGAAACAGATGGGTTTTTATCATTGAAAAAGAATTTTCCCGCAAGGTCTGAACAACTTTTTTTTGAAAAAATCTCTAAGCCGCGCGGTCACAATTTCAGCAAAAATCTGACGTTCTGCAATTCACTCAAAAATGGTGCCAAACTGTTGCAAACGATCCCCTGAAAGGTTTTGCGGTGGAAACAGATGGGTTTTTATCATTGAAAAAGAATTTTCCCACAAGGTCTGAACAACTTTTTTTTGAAAAAATCTCTAAGCCACGCGGTCACAATTTCAGCAAAAATCTGACGTTCTGCAATTCACTCAAAAATGGTGCCAAACTGTTGCAAACGATCCCCTGAAAGGTTTTTCGGTGGAAACAGATGGGTTTTTATCATCGAAACAGAATTAGCCCTCGAGGTCTGAACAACTTTTTTTAAAAAAAATCCCTAAGCCGCGCGGTCACAATTTCAGCAAAAATCTGACGTTCTGCAATTCACTCAAAAATGGTGCCAAACTGTTGCAAACGATCCCCTGAAAGGTTTTTCGGTGGAAACAGGTGGGTTTTTATCATTGAAAAAGAATTTTCCCGCAAGGTCTGAACAACATTTTTTTAAAAAAATTCCTAAGCCGCGCGGTCACAATTTCAGCAAAAATCTGACGTTTTGCAATTCACTCAAAAATGGTGCCAAACTGTTGCAAACGATCCCCTGAAAGGTTTTGCGGTGGAAACAGATGGGTTTTTATCATTGAAAAAGAATTTTCCCGCAAGGTCTGAACAACTTTTTTTTGAAAAAATCTCTAAGCCGCGCGGTCACAATTTCAGCAAAAATCCTACGTTTTGCAATTCACTCAAAAATGGTGCCAAACTGTTGCAAACGATCCCCTGAAAGGTTTTTCGGTGGAAACAGATGGGTTTTTATCATCGAAACAGAATTAGCCCTCGAGGTCTGAACAACATTTTTTTAAAAAAATTCCTAAGCCGCGCGGTCACAATTTCAGCAAAAATCTGACGTTTTGCAATTCACTCAAAAATGGTGCCAAACTGTTGCAAACGATCCCCTGAAAGGTTTTGCGGTGGAAACAGATGGGTTTTTATCATTGAAAAAGAATTTTCCCGCAAGGTCTGAACAACTTTTTTTTGAAAAAATCTCTAAGCCGCGCGGTCACAATTTCAGCAAAAATCTGACGTTTTGCAATTCACTCAAAAATGGTGCCAAACTGTTGCAAACGATCCCCTGAAAGGTTTTGCGGTGGAAACAGATGGGTTTTTATCATTGAAAAAGAATTTTCCCGCAAGTTCTGAACAACTTTTTTTTGAAAAAATCTCTAAGCCGCGCGGTCACAATTTCAGCAAAAATCTGACGTTCTGCAATTCACTCAAAAATGGTGCCAAACTGTTGCAAACGATCCCCTGAAAGGTTTTTCGGTGGAAACAGGTGGGTTTTTATCATTGAAAAAGAATTTTCCCGCAAGGTCTGAACAACATTTTTTTAAAAAAATTCCTAAGCCGCGCGGTCACAATTTCAGCAAAAATCTGACGTTTTGCAATTCACTCAAAAATGGTGCCAAACTGTTGCAAACGATCCCCTGAAAGGTTTTGCGGTGGAAACAGATGGGTTTTTATCATTGAAAAAGAATTTTCCCGCAAGGTCTGAACAACTTTTTTTTGAAAAAATCTCTAAGCCGCGCGGTCACAATTTCAGCAAAAATCTGACGTTCTGCAATTCACTCAAAAATGGTGCCAAACTGTTGCAAACGATCCCCTGTAATGTTTTTCGGTGGAAACAGATGGTTTTTTTATCATTGAAAAAGAATTTTCCCGCAAGGTCTGAACAACTTTTTTTTGAAAAAATCCCTAAGCCGCGCGGTCACAATTTCAGCAAAAATCTGACGTTTTGCAATTCACTCAAAAATGGTGCCAAACTGTTGCAAACGATCCCCTGAAAGGTTTTGCGGTGGAAACAGATGGGTTTTTATCATTGAAAAAGAATTTTGCCGCAAGGTCTGAACAACTTTTTTTTGAAAAAATCTCTAAGCCGCGCGGTCACAATTTCAGCAAATATCTGACGTTCTGCAATTCACTCAAAAATGGTGCCAAACTGTTGCAAACGATCCCCTGAAAGGTTTTGCGGTGGAAACAGATGGGTTTTTATCATTGAAAAAGAATTTTCCCACAAGGTCTGAACAACTTTTTTTTGAAAAAATTCCTAAGCCGCGCGGTCACAATTTCAGCAAAAATCTGACGTTTTGCAATTCACTCAAAAATGGTGCCAAACTGTTGCAAACGATCCCCTGAAAGGTTTTGCGGTGGAAACAGATGGGTTTTTATCATTGAAAAAGAATTTTCCCGCAAGGTCTGAACAACTTTTTTTTGAAAAAATCTCTAAGCCGCGCGGTCACAATTTCAGCAAAAATCTGACGTTCTGCAATTCACTCAAAAATGGTGCCAAACTGTTGCAAACGATCCCCTGAAAGGTTTTTCGGTGGAAACAGATGGGTTTTTATCATCGAAACAGAATTAGCCCTCGAGGTCTGAACAACTTTTTTTTGAAAAAATCCCTAAGCCGCGCGGTTACAATTTCAGCAAAAATCTGACGTTCTGCAATTCACTCAAAAATGGTGCCAAACTGTTGCAAACGATCCCCTGAAAGGTTTTTCGGTGGAAACAGATGGGTTTTTATCATCGAAACAGAATTAGCCCTCGAGGTCTGAACAACTTTTTTTTGAAAAAATCTCTAGAGCCGCGCGGTCACAATTTCAGCAAAAATCTGACGTTCTGCAATTCACTCAAAAATGGTGCCAAACTGTTGCAAAGGATCCCCTGAAAGGTTTTGCGGTGGAAACAGATGGGTTTTTATCATTGAAAAAGAATTTTCCCGCAAGGTCTGAACAACTTTTTTTTGAAAAAATCTCTAAGCCGCGCGGTCACAATTTCAGCAAAAATCTGACGTTTTGCAATTCACTCAAAAATGGTGCCAAACTGTTGCAAACGATCCCCTGAAAGGTTTTGCGGTGGAAACAGATGGGTTTTTATCATTGAAAAAGAATTTTCCCGCAAGTTCTGAACAACTTTTTTTTGAAAAAATCTCTAAGCCGCGCGGTCACAATTTCAGCAAAAATCTGACGTTCTGCAATTCACTCAAAAATGGTGCCAAACTGTTGCAAACGATCCCCTGAAAGGTTTTTCGGTGGAAACAGGTGGGTTTTTATCATTGAAAAAGAATTTTCCCGCAAGGTCTGAACAACATTTTTTAAAAAAAATTCCTAAGCCGCGCGGTCACAATTTCAGCAAAAATCTGACGTTTTGCAATTCACTCAAAAATGGTGCCAAACTGTTGCAAACGATCCCCTGAAAGGTTTTGCGGTGGAAACAGATGGGTTTTTATCATTGAAAAAGAATTTTCCCGCAAGGTCTGAACAACTTTTTTTTGAAAAAATCTCTAAGCCGCGCGGTCACAATTTCAGCAAAAATCTGACGTTCTGCAATTCACTCAAAAATGGTGCCAAACTGTTGCAAACGATCCCCTGTAATGTTTTTCGGTGGAAACAGATGGTTTTTTTATCATTGAAAAAGAATTTTCCCGCAAGGTCTGAACAACTTTTTTTTGAAAAAATCCCTAAGCCGCGCGGTCACAATTTCAGCAAAAATCTGACGTTTTGCAATTCACTCAAAAATGGTGCCAAACTGTTGCAAACGATCCCCTGAAAGGTTTTGCGGTGGAAACAGATGGGTTTTTATCATTGAAAAAGAATTTTGCCGCAAGGTCTGAACAACTTTTTTTTGAAAAAATCTCTAAGCCGCGCGGTCACAATTTCAGCAAATATCTGACGTTCTGCAATTCACTCAAAAATGGTGCCAAACTGTTGCAAACGATCCCCTGAAAGGTTTTGCGGTGGAAACAGATGGGTTTTTATCATTGAAAAAGAATTTTCCCACAAGGTCTGAACAACTTTTTTTTGAAAAAATTCCTAAGCCGCGCGGTCACAATTTCAGCAAAAATCTGACGTTTTGCAATTCACTCAAAAATGGTGCCAAACTGTTGCAAACGATCCCCTGAAAGGTTTTGCGGTGGAAACAGATGGGTTTTTATCATTGAAAAAGAATTTTCCCGCAAGGTCTGAACAACTTTTTTTTGAAAAAATCTCTAAGCCGCGCGGTCACAATTTCAGCAAAAATCTGACGTTCTGCAATTCACTCAAAAATGGTGCCAAACTGTTGCAAACGATCCCCTGAAAGGTTTTTCGGTGGAAACAGATGGGTTTTTATCATCGAAACAGAATTAGCCCTCGAGGTCTGAACAACTTTTTTTTGAAAAAATCCCTAAGCCGCGCGGTTACAATTTCAGCAAAAATCTGACGTTCTGCAATTCACTCAAAAATGGTGCCAAACTGTTGCAAACGATCCCCTGAAAGGTTTTTCGGTGGAAACAGATGGGTTTTTATCATCGAAACAGAATTAGCCCTCGAGGTCTGAACAACTTTTTTTTGAAAAAATCTCTAGAGCCGCGCGGTCACAATTTCAGCAAAAATCTGACGTTCTGCAATTCACTCAAAAATGGTGCCAAACTGTTGCAAAGGATCCCCTGAAAGGTTTTTCGGTGGAAACAGGTGGGTTTTTATCATTGAAAAAGAATTTTCCCGCAAGGTCTGAACAACATTTTTTAAAAAAAATTCCTAAGCCGCGCGGTCACAATTTCAGCAAAAATCTGACGTTTTGCAATTCACTAAAAAATGGTGCCAAACTGTTGCAAACGATCCCCTGAAAGGTTTTGCGGTGGAAACAGATGGGTTTTTATCATTGAAAAAGAATTTTCCCGCAAGGTCTGAACAACTTTTTTTTGAAAAAATCTCTAAGCCTCGCGGTCACAATTTCAGCAAAAATCTGACGTTCTGCAATTCACTCAAAAATGGTGCCAAACTGTTGCAAACGATCCCCTGAAAGGTTTTTCGGTGGAAACAGATGGGTTTTTATCATCGAAACAGAATTAGCCCTCGAGGTCTGAACAACTTTTTTTTGAAAAAATCTCTAGAGCCGCGCGGTCACAATTTCAGCAAAAATCTGACGTTCTGCAATTCACTCAAAAATGGTGCCAAACTGTTGCAAACGATCCCCTGAAAGGTTTTTCGGTGGAAACAGATGGGTTTTTATCATCGAAACAGAATTAGCCCTCGAGGTCTGAACAACTTTTTTTAAAAATATCCCTAAGCCGCGCGGTCACAATTTCAGCAAAAATCTGACGTTCTGCAATTCACTCAAAAATGGTGCCAAACTGTTGCAAACGATCCCCTGAAAGGTTTTTCGGTGGAAACAGGTGGTTTTTTTTTCATTGAAAAAGAATTTTCCCGCAAGGTCTGAACAACATTTTTTTAAAAAAAATCCTAAGCCGCGCGGTCACAATTTCAGCAAAAATCTGACGTTTTGCAATTCACTCAAAAATGGTGCCAAACTGTTGCAAACGATCCCCTGAAAGGTTTTGCGGTGGAAACAGATGGGTTTTTATCATTGAAAAAGAATTTTCCCGCAAGGTCTGAACAACTTTTTTTTGAAAAAATCCCTAAGCCGCGCGGTTACAATTTCAGCAAAAATCTGACGTTCTGCAATTCACTCAAAAATGGTGCCAAACTGTTGCAAACGATCCCCTGAAAGGTTTTTCGGTGGAAACAGATGGGTTTTTATCATTGAAACAGAATTAGCCCTCGAGGTCTGAACAACTTTTTTTTGAAAAAATCTCTAGAGCCGCGCGGTCACAATTTCAGCAAAAATCTGACGTTCTGCAATTCACTCAAAAATGGTGCCAAACTGTTGCAAACGATCCCCTGAAAGGTTTTTCGGTGGAAACAGATGGGTTTTTATCATCGAAACAGAATTAGCCCTCGAGGTCTGAACAACTTTTTTTAAAAATATCCCTAAGCCGCGCGGTCACAATTTCAGCAAAAATCTGACGTTCTGCAATTCACTCAAAAATGGTGCCAAACTGTTGCAAACGATCCCCTGAAAGGTTTTTCGGTGGAAACAGGTGGGTTTTTTTTCATTGAAAAAGAATTTTCCCGCAAGGTCTGAACAACATTTTTTTAAAAAAATCCTAAGCCGCGCGGTCACAATTTCAGCAAAAATCTGACGTTTTGCAATTCACTCAAAAATGGTGCCAAACTGTTGCAAACGATCCCCTGAAAGGTTTTGCGGTGGAAACAGATGGGTTTTTATCATTGAAAAAGAATTTTCCCGCAAGGTCTGAACAACTTTTTTTTGAAAAAATCTCTAAGCCGCGCGGTCACAATTTCAGCAAAAATCTGACGTTCTGCAATTCACTCAAAAATGGTGCCAAACTGTTGCAAACGATCCCCTGAAAGGTTTTTCGGTGGAAACAGATGGGTTTTTATCATCGAAACAGAATTAGCCCTCGAGGTCTGAACAACTTTTTTAAAAAAAAATCCCTAAGCCGCGCGGTCACAATTTCAGCAAAAATCTGACGTTCTGCAATTCACTCAAAAATGGTGCAAAACTGTTGCAAACGATCCCCTGAAAGGTTTTTCGTGGAAACAGGTGGGTTTTTATCATTGAAAAAGAATTTTCCCGCATGGTCTGAACAACATTTTTTTAAAAAAATTCCTAAGCCGCGCGGTCACAATTTCAGCAAAAATCTGACGTTTTGCAATTCACTCAAAAATGGTGCCAAACTGTTGCAAACGATCCCCTGAAAGGTTTTGCGGTGGAAACAGATGGGTTTTTATCATTGAAAAAGAATTTTCCCGCAAGGTCTGAACAACTTTTTTTTGAAAAAATCTCTAAGCCGCGCGGTCACAATTTCAGCAAAAATCTGACGTTCTGCAATTCACTCAAAAATGGTGCCAAACTGTTGCAAACGATCCCCTGAAAGGTTTTTTGTGGAAACAGGTGGGTTTTTATCATTGAAAAAGAATTTTCCCGCAAGGTCTGAACAACAGTTTTTTAAAAAAATCCCTAAGCCGCGCGGTCACAATTTCAGCAAAAATCTGACGTTTTGCAATTCACTCAAAAATGGTGCCAAACTGTTACAAACGATCCCCTGAAAGGTTTTGCAGTGTAAACAGATGGGTTTTTATCATCGAAACAGAATTAGCCCTCGAGGTCTGAACAACTTTTTTAAAAAAAAATCCCTAAGCCGCGCGGTCACAATTTCAGCAAAAATCTGACATTCTGCAATTCACTCAAAAATGGTGCCAAACTGTTGCAAACGATCCCCTGAAAGGTTTTTCGTGGAAACAGGTGGGTTTTTATCATTGAAAAAGAATTTTCCCGCAAGGTCTGAACAACAGTTTTTAAAAAAAAAATCCCTAAGCCGCGCGGTCACAATTTCAGCAAAAATATGAAGTTCTGCAATTCACTCAAAAATGGTGCCAAACTGTTGCAAACGATCCCCTGAAAGGTTTTTCGGTGGAAACAGATGGTTTTTATCATCGAAACAGAATTAGCCCTCGAGGTCTGAACAACTTTTTTTTAAAAAAATCCCTAAGCCGCGCGGTCACAATTTCAG
>NW_027669993.1:7500-22500 GCF_964188305.1 Podarcis bocagei | reverse complement strand
GGACATTAACTTTCAAGATTTTGCTAAGGGAAATTTTATGCTGGAGAGTGGAGTTTCGGAAGCCTTCTTTGTGTTTTAAACAACCCCCCCTCCCGGGCTCGGGAACGTCCTGCCTTTGTGCCTGTGTAAGAGCCGCGGAGTTTGACAGCTGTCAAAGCTGTCAAACGGGCAACATAAAGTGGAAAAATTGTTATTTAAGATCCCTTTGGACTAAGACGAGCTACAATTGAGTCAAAATTGTTGGAAACAAAGTAATAATAAGAAGTTAAAGGGTTGTTGAGTAAAAAGATTAATAAGTAACCAGATTCCCCCTAGGGGGAATTCTGTGAAACTACAATGGATACAATGGCTGTGGATGGAAAGTTACTAGTGGAAATCGAAAGGATGTTTCAATTGGTGGGAACCTTACAAGAGCAGAGCTTGGCCATGAATAAACAACTTATGACTATGACCTTGGGAACAGGCAACTCTGCTGTTTGTGTTGAGGACCTCAATGAGAAAGAATCCACAGCTGAAGGGGAAACAACATCTGCAGAGGTGGAAGAGACTAAACAAGAAAAAGAGAAAGTAATTTTGGGAAGCAACATCCAAAAGCTGACATCTGTGGAATATAAACAAGGAGACTTTGGGAACACATTTACCACAAGTCTGCGAAAGATGCAGAAGAAGAAGGAGGAGGCCCCGGGACAATATGGAATACAGGAACTTAAAACAAAGAGACATGACTGGGGCCTACGTTTGGACTTTGGTTTTGAGGATACAGGCTTTGTGGAAATTTTCCAGCAGTTGATTACAAATCTCCTTGTGGGAAGAGAATACACTTGGATGGTGAAAGAACTTTTTTCAGACTCGACGACTGATATAAAGGACTACCAACAAGACCGGCGGAGAGGGACTGAAAGAGATTTGAAAGCCTCGGACGTGAGGAACCCAGGCTGAGAATCTCGACTTTGGACTTTAATCGGGAAGGGACAAAAACCGGGGATGGGAGGGAGGGAAGAGGAGACTCTCAGAAACTCTTAAGACTTTTGGGTTTGGTTAATATGACTTTTAATTAAGACAAAATGAAAAATCGATGGAAGAAAACTTATGTCCAACTTAGGAATATTAATTTCAATTACAAAAGGGGTAATAAGAGGAACAAAATGGCTAAGAGGAGTGTCAGGGGTTTAGGTGCAGAGGCACGGGCAAGGGAGGAAACAGAGAGCGAAGGGGAGGAGACAGAGGAAAGGATGAGTGATGACGACGACCCGAGATCTCCCAGTCTTTCCAGTGAATCAGAGGATTCACAGAAAGGAGCACCAGTGGCCAGGGCAAGGGGGGAATCTAGAGAGGCACCCCAGGAAGATAGAGCCAGAGGAGACTCAGGGGGGAGCAGCTGGAGATCGGGACCAGCGTCACCGCCAGGAAGCAGGGAAGAGGAAAGGAGCCAGGGGGGAAGCGCTGGCAGCTCACCACAGGAGGGAGGGCAGGAGTCAGGAGTGGCCACACCTCCATCGGGGAGCGAAGAAACGGTAAAGAGGAAAGTGGAAGGTTGGGCGCGCGCGCCAAGTTCAAATGCAGAGGAAGGCGGCGCAGTGAGCAGCCCCGAAAGGGAACCAGGTCCTAAAGCCCGGCGCAAGGAGGCAGAAGGGTCCGGGTCAGCGTCAGAAGAATCCCGGAAGGAAGAAGCCCCGGGGGGTAGAGGGACCCAGAGGAGGACAGTCAGGAGGAAAAGGTGGAGCAAGGCTAGGATATTAAGTTGGTGCGCACGGGGCGGAGACTCAGACGGAGCCTCGCCGATCTAGCTAGTAGACGTAGAGTTGCAGACAGCAGCGTGAGAATGGAAACTGTAATTCAATAAAGACTTTTACTTAATGACCGCTGGCTAGCGTGATCCTCTGTGAGCTAGGATCTTGAAGCAGCTCTGACAGTAGGCTCCGTCTCCACATTGTGGGCATCTGCAGCCTCGAGGAGGGGAGAGAAACAGGCGCCCACTAGCGAGCTCACGAACGGCAGGAGACATGACGGCTGAGCAGCAGATAGAGGACCTCAGAAAAGCAGTGGCACAACTGAACGCCGAGGTTCTCGCATCCAGGAAGAGAGAGGACGAGGCAGCTGCCGCCTGCAGGGATCTCCAGGTCAGGTTAGACGTACTGGCAAAGCAAACACCCCGGCAGGAGGGAATTGGGTTGGCGAGACGGACAGGCGGACTGCTCTCTCACTTCGATGGGAACCTGCAACAGTATCCCAACTTTAGAGCCGACGTACTGTGCGCACTGCAACTGTTGCATAAAGACTTTAGAGATGAACAGGAGAGAGTGGGGTTCATCATGTCCCATCTGCATGGGGAGGCGAAAGCATGGTTGCGCAATTTATGGAGAGATAACGATCCGGCGCTCCAGAATGCGGATGCCTTTATTAAAGCGATGGATGGGTGTTTCTTATCAAGTATTGACATTGATCTTGCACGGAAGGAGGTGCATGGGCTGAGACAAGGGAGGGCCAGCGTCAGACAGTATCATGCCCGCTTTTTCGCCTTGGTCAGCGCCCTGGAATGGGACAGAGATTCGGCTCCTGTAAGAGACCTCTTTTGGGAGGGACTGCACAACTCGATTAAAGATGAGATAGCGAGGGGGGAGAGACCCCGAACCACCCAGGAGGTCGTTCAGAGGGCACTGGCTGTGGGGGTGAGGCTGGAAGGACGTCCGTGGAGCAAGGACGAGGGACGTGGAGGGCGCGAACCAGCCGGGGGCCCCTCCTTCTTTCCCAGAGAAGCAGCACGGGCGCAATCCACGCCTCCGCCAGGAGGAGGAGCCGAACCTATGGAGGTTGGAGGTGCAAGGGCTCAGTCAGCAACCAGAGCCCTAGCACCGGCAGCAGTGAAGGCGAAGCCTCCTAGAGGGACCAGGAAGTGTTACGTCTGTGAGCAGCCAGGGCATATGGCGAAAGAGTGTCCCCAGAGGCCCCACAAGCTTACTGCAGCCTCAGCAATGGTGACTGCAGCAACGCAGCAGGGAGGACCACAGCAGGGAAACGACGATGTCTGGCTGGAGGAAGAGGCACTGGGGCCCAGCCAGACGTGTTAGTGACGCAGTCCCCAGAGATTTTACAGCCAGTGAACCCCCTCCCGCCCAAACCAGTAGTGAGGCTCACAGCATCTCTCCAGCTGCCCACTGGAATCACCATGGACGTGCCAATCACCATCGACTCCGGCAGCAACGCGGACTTTATAGGGCAGGAATTTGTCGACAGGCACGCTGTGCAGTTGCTGCCGGCCACACTGCCCCTGCAGGTTGTCACTGTGGATGGCAGGGAGCTGCTAGGGGGGCAAGTGGTGAAGCAGACGCCACCAATGGTGATGCGACTTGGAAATCACAGGGAAGTCATCAGCTTCAACGTCACTCAACTGTCTGACACGCCCATTGTATTGGGCATGAGTTGGCTGGACAAGCACAGCCCAACGATGGCTTGGTTCCAGAGGCAGCTGGTTTTCGGCTCTTCCTTTTGTGCTGAACACTGCATCGTACCCAGGCAGGAAGGAGAGGAAGAGGAGTCACAGCTGCTGCTAGGCACGCTGCAAGCGATTCCCCACAAGTACGCAGAATTTCTGGAAGTTTTCTGCGAGAAGGAGGCGGACAGGCTACCCCCTCACAGACCATATGACTGCAAAATTGACCTGCTGCCGGGGGCGGCGCTGCCTAAAGGGAAGCTGTATTCCATGTCTGAGGACGAACTGCAGGAACTCAAAGACTTCATCGATCATAATTTGGAGCGCGGTTTCATCCGAGAGTCTAAGGCAGCGGGAGGCAGTCCTGTATTCTTTGTTAAGAAGCGAGACACGCCCCAAAAAAGACTCGTAGTGGATTACAGGATTTTGAACAGTGTGACCAAGCCGTCGGACTTCCCCATGCCCCGCATCGACGACCTCCTGGCGAAGGTACGGAAGGGAAAGGTGTTCACCAAGTTGGACCTGCGGGGGGCGTACAACCTCATTCGCATGCGGGAGGGTGATGAGTGGAAGACAGCCATGTTCACGCCACTGGGTACCTACGAATACAGAGTTATGCCTTTTGGACTGCAAAATGGCGCTCACGTTTTTCAAGCATTTATGCATCACGTGTTGGCGGGACTTCTCTACAAGACGTGCGTCTGTTTCTTGGATGACATCCTGATCTTTTCGGAGTCGCAGCAAGAACATGACAAGCACGTCAAGGAAGTGCTGGGCAGGCTAAAGCAACACAGGCTCTACGCCAAGCTGGAGAAGTGCCAATTTGACGTGCCGGAGGTGGATTTTCTGGGCTACAAGCTGTCTGACAAGGGGCTCGCCATGGACAGCGCCAAGGTTCGAGCAGTGTTGGATTGGAAGAGCCCACGCAACCGGAAGGAGGTCCAACGGTTTGTCGGCTTTGCGAACTTCTATCGCAAGTGTCAGAGCTGCTTCAAGATCCTAGCTCACAGAGGATCACGCTAGCCAGCGGTCATTAAGTAAAAGTCTTTATTGAATTACAGTTTCCATTCTCACGCTGCTGTCTGCAACTCTACGTCTACTAGCTAGATCGGCGAGGCTCCGTCTGAGTCTCCGCCCCGTGCGCACCAACTTAATATCCTAGCCTTGCTCCACCTTTTCCTCCTGACTGTCCTCCTCTGGGTCCCTCTACCCCCCGGGGCTTCTTCCTTCCGGGATTCTTCTGACGCTGACCCAGACCCTTCTGCCTCCTTGCGCCGGGCTTTAGGACCCGGTTCCCTTTCGGGGCTGCTCACTGCGCCGCCTTCCTCTGCATTTGAACTTGGCGCGCGCGCCCAACCTTCCACTTTCCTCTTAACCGTTTCTTCGCTCCCCGATGGAGGTGTGGCCACTCCTGACTCCTGCCCTCCCTCCTGTGGTGAGCTGCCAGCGCTTCCCTCCTGGCTCCTTTCCTCTTCCCTGCTTCCTGGCGGTGACGCTGGTCCCGATTTCCAGCTGCTCCCCCCTGAGTCTCCTCTGGCTCTATCTTCCTGGGGTGCCTCCCTAGACTCCCCCCTTGCCCTGGCCACTGGTGCTCCTTTCTGTGAATCCTCTGATTCACTGGAAAGACTGGGAGATCTCGGGTCGTCGTCATCACTCATCCTTTCCTCTGTCTCCTCCCCTTCGCTCTCTGTTTCCTCCCTTGCCCGTGCCTCTGCACCTAAACCCCTGACATCCATCCCCCCCTCGAAGCCCCCCAGTCCCCCCTCCCCTCCTTCCGGTGCTGGAGCTGGGGGCTGCTGTTGCAAAGGGACGAACGTCGGATATCGGTCGCTTCCCGTGGCAGGCCTCCAGCGGAACTCTTCCAGGTCTTCCTCTCTGCTCTCGTTGACGACAGTCACCTCCTCTTCCATCTCTGTGCCGCCGTGCTCGAAACCAGGGTCGTCCCCGAAAATGTCCATGTCCGTCTCTCCCGCACTTCCTCCAGGCGGCGTTGCTCGGCCGGAACAGTCCAGCCACTTCCTGCGGAACTGCTCCTCCGGCCTATCGTCCCACCAATACGAGGGTTCTGAGACAGATCCCGAGGGTGACCCCTCCGGGGAACGGACGTCTCGTGTTGGTTCCTCGTCCGAGTCGAACCCCCTGAACGTGCTGTCCGAAAGCGTGGGCGTGAAAAGCCAGTCGTCGAAAAAGTCTGCTGGCATAGGTCTATGTGGGAAGAGGGCATGAAACTCGTCTTTGAGCAGAGGTTCGTCTAAAGCGTAGCCCGGCACCCAGCTGTTCGCACTGGCCGGGGTGCCCTCCCTGGCGAGAAAGTATTCTACTCCCTCTTCCCCCCATCTGGAGTCCAAAATCTCCGTGACTTCGTTGATGCGCTCCTCCTGTGCCACTCCCGCGTGCCCCGTTCCTTCTCTGAGCGGACTCGGCGCCGTTCCGGGTTCCTGGAACCTGTGCGGTGCCTTGTAGGGAGTGAGCACCGATCTGTGGAACACCGGATGCATTCTGGAACCCTCCGGAAGCGCCAGCCTGAAAGCCACCGGGTTGACCTGCTCTTCGACTTGGTAGGGCCCCAGTTGCTTATGCCCTAGTTTCTTCTTGGCCAACGACCTGGCCGGCACTGCGTGGGCTGCTAACCAGACCCAGTCTCCCACGTGGAGCTCTTCGCCAACCCTTCTGTGTTTGTCCGCTTGTACCTTGTATGCGTGTTTAGCCAGCTCCAGGTGGCGCCGCAGCTGATCGTGGACTTCCTGCAGCTCCGACGCGAACGCATCTGCTGACTGCGGCTCCCCTTCTCCCCTGCATTCCAGTCCCGGAAAGGTTCTAGGGTGCCGCCCGTTGTTGGCGAAGAACGGCGTGACGCCCGTGGATACGTGCTTCGTGTTGTTGTAGGCAAACTCTGCAAGCGGCAGGTAATCCACCCACGTCGCAGGCTGTTGGTTTGCATAACATCTCAGGTACTGCTGCATGATGGCATTGGCTCGCTCCGCTTGCCCGTTGGTCTGCGGGTGTCTCGCCGACGCCAGATTGATCTTGACGTTTAGGAAGCCCATCAGTTTCTGCCAGAAGTTCGAGATGAACTGCCGCCCGCGGTCGGACAGAATAGACCGTGGCAGACCGTGAACCTTGAACACGTGGTCTATGAACAGTTTGGCGGTTTGCTCCGCCGCGGCCACCTTAGCACACGGAATGAAATGCGCCATCTTGGAGAACAGGTCCACCACCACCAACACTGCCGTCTTGCCCCTTGAGCTGGGCAGATCCGTGACAAAGTCCAGAGCCACCCTTTCCCAAGGTTCGACCGGAGTTTGCAGCGGCTCCAACAGTCCAGCCGGCGGTTTGTGCACCGGCTTTGCCCTCTGGCAGGTGTCACACCTCGCTACGTAGTCTGCGACCTCCCCTCTCATTCCAGGCCACCAGAAATCCCTGGCTACTAATTCCACCGTCTTCTCCTTGCCAAAGTGCCCGGCCGTGGGTGCGTCGTGCAGCTGCTGTAGCACCTTGGCTCGAAGTTCGTCACCCGGCACGTAGATGGCCCCTTTACGGATGAGCAAGCCATCTCGTAGCTGGAAACCGTCGGCCGCTGCCTTGCCCCCTCGCACCTCTGCCATCTTCGTTTGTGCGAAGGAGTCTCCCTGCAACGCTCGCCGCACCGCCTCTAGGTCCACGGTCGCCGCGGCGCACGCCCACACTGTCGGTGCAAAGATGTGCATGGCGGCCGCTGGTGTTGCGTCCTCCAGATACTGTGGCTTGCGGGAGAGAGCGTCTGCCATGATGTTGGTGTCCCCCGGGACATACTCTATTCGGAAGTCGAAGTCCGCAAAGAACTCAGCCCAACGTATCTGCCTCTGGTTCAGGAACTGTGCCGTGCGCCAGTGTTCCAGATTCTTGTGGTCCGTGCAAACCTGCACCGTGTGCTTGGCGCCGATCAGAAAGTGCCTCCACGCCTTGAACGCTGCATGAATGGCCAGCAACTCCCTGTCCCATATGGTATAGTTCTGCTCGGACTTGCTGAGCTTCCTGGAGTAAAACGCTCCCGGCCGCCACACGCCCTGCGGGTCCTTCTGCAGCAGGACCGCCCCCACTGCTCTGTCCGAAGCGTCTGTCTCCACCCTCATCGGCATGCTGGGGTTGACATGAAGCAACTGCTCTTCCGACGCGAAGAGACGCTTGAGGACCTGAAAGGACTGCTCCGCCTGCTCTGTCCAGATGAACTTCTTCTTCTTGGAGCTAAGGGTGTCAGTGATGGCCGCCGTCTGCATCGCGAAGCCCTTGATAAACTTGCGATAGAAGTTCGCAAAGCCGACAAACCGTTGGACCTCCTTCCGGTTGCGTGGGCTCTTCCAATCCAACACCGCTCGAACCTTGGCGCTGTCCATGGCGAGCCCCATGGCAGACAGCTTGTAGCCCAGAAAATCCACCTCCGGCACGTCAAATTGGCACTTCTCCAGCTTGGCGTAGAGCCTGTGTTGCTTTAGCCTGCCCAGCACTTCCTTGACGTGCTTGTCATGTTCTTGCTGCGACTCCGAAAAGATCAGGATGTCATCCAAGAAACAGACGCACGTCTTGTAGAGAAGTCCCGCCAACACGTGATGCATAAATGCTTGAAAAACGTGAGCGCCATTTTGCAGTCCAAAAGGCATAACTCTGTATTCGTAGGTACCCAGTGGCGTGAACATGGCTGTCTTCCACTCATCACCTTCCCGCATGCGAATGAGGTTGTACGCCCCCCGCAGGTCCAACTTGGTGAACACCTTTCCCTTCCGTACCTTCGCCAGGAGGTCGTCGATGCGGGGCATGGGGAAGTCCGACGGCTTGGTCACACTGTTCAAAATCCTGTAATCCACTACGAGTCTTTTTTGGGGCGTGTCTCGCTTCTTAACAAAGAATACAGGACTGCCCCCCACTGCCTTAGACTCCCGGATGAAACCGCGCTCCAAATTATGATCGATGAAGTCTTTGAGTTCCTGCAGTTCGTCCTCAGACATGGAATACAGCTTCCCTTTAGGCAGCGCCGCCCCCGGCAGCAGGTCAATTTTGCAGTCATATGGTCTGTGAGGGGGTAGCCTGTCCGCCTCCTTCTCGCAGAAAACTTCCAGAAATTCTGCGTACTTGTGGGGAATCGCTTGCAGCGTGCCTAGCAGCAGCTGTGATTCCTCTTCCTCTCCTTCCTGCCTGGGTACGATGCAGTGTTCAGCACAAAAGGAAGAGCCGAAGACCAGCTGCCTCTGGAACCAAGCCATCGTTGGGCTGTGCTTGTCCAGCCAACTCATACCCAATACAATGGGCGTGTCAGACAGTTGAGTGACGTTGAAGCTGATGACTTCCCTGTGATTCCCAAGTCGCATCACCATTGGTGGCGTCTGCTTCACCACTTGCCCCCCTAGCAGCTCCCTGCCATCCACCGTGACAACCTGCAGGGGCAGTGTGGCCGGCAGCAACTGCACAGCGTGCCTGTCGACAAATTCCTGCCCTATAAAGTCCGCGTTGCTGCCGGAGTCGATGGTGATTGGCACGTCCATGGTGATTCCATTGGGCAGCTGGAGAGATGCTGTGAGCCTCACTACTGGTTTGGGCGGGAGGGGGTTCACTGGCTGTAAAATTTCTGGGGACTGCGTCACTAACACGTCTGGCTGGGCCCCAGTGCCTCTTCCTCCAGCCAGACATCGTCGTTTCCCTGCTGTGGTCCTCCCTGCTGCGTTGCTGCAGTCACCATTGCTGAGGCTGCAGTAAGCTTGTGGGGCCTCTGGGGACACTCTTTCGCCATATGCCCTGGCTGCTCACAGACGTAACACTTCCTGGTCCCTCTAGGAGGCTTCGCCTTCACTGCTGCCGGTGCTAGGGCTCTGGTTGCTGACTGAGCCCTTGCACCTCCAACCTCCATAGGTTCGGCTCCTCCTCCTGGCGGAGGCGTGGATTGCGCTCGCGCTGCTTCTCTGGGAAAGAAGGAGGGGCCCCCGGCTGGTTCGCGCCCTCCACGTCCTTCGTCCTTGCTCCACGGACGTCCTTCCAGCCTCACCCCCACAGCCAGAGCCCTCTGAACGACCTCCTGGGTGGTTCGGGGTCTCTCCCCCCTCGCTATCTCATCTTTAATCGAGTTGTGCAGTCCCTCCCAAAAGAGGTCTCTTACAGGAGCCGAATCTCTGTCCCATTCCAGGGCGCTGACCAAGGCGAAAAAGCGTGCATGATACTGTCTGACGCTGGCCCTCCCTTGTCTCAGCCCATGCACCTCCTTCCGTGCAAGATCAATGTCAATACTTGATAAGAAACACCCATCCATCGCTTTAATAAAGGCATCCGCATTCTGGAGCGCCGGATCGTTATCTCTCCATAAATTGCGCAACCATGCTTTCGCCTCCCCATGCAGATGGGACATGATGAACCCCACTCTCTCCTGTTCATCTCTAAAATCTTTATGCAACAGTTGCAGTGCGCACAGTACGTCGGCTCTAAAGTTGGGATACTGTTGCAGGTTCCCATCGAAGTGAGAGAGCAGCCCGCCTGTCCGTCTCGCCAACCCAATTCCCTCCTGCCGGGGTGGTTGCTTTGCCAGTACGTCTAACCTGACCTGGAGATCCCTGCAGGCGGCAGCTGCCTCGTCCTCTCTCTTCCTGGATGCGAGAACCTCGGCGTTCAGTTGTGCCACTGCTTTTCTGAGGTCCTCTATCTGCTGCTCAGCCGTCATGTCTCCTGCCGTTCGTGAGCTCGCTAGTGGGCGCCTGTTTCTCTCCCCTCCTCGAGGCTGCAGATGCCCACAATGTGGTGACGGAGCCTACTGTCAGAGCTGCTTCAAGATCCTAGCTCACAGAGGATCACGCTAGCCAGCGGTCATTAAGTAAAAGTCTTTATTGAATTACAGTTTCCATTCTCACGCTGCTGTCTGCAACTCTACGTCTACTAGCTAGATCGGCGAGGCTCCGTCTGAGTCTCCGCCCCGTGCGCACCAACTTAATATCCTAGCCTTGCTCCACCTTTTCCTCCTGACTGTCCTCCTCTGGGTCCCTCTACCCCCCGGGGCTTCTTCCTTCCGGGATTCTTCTGACGCTGACCCAGACCCTTCTGCCTCCTTGCGCCGGGCTTTAGGACCCGGTTCCCTTTCGGGGCTGCTCACTGCGCCGCCTTCCTCTGCATTTGAACTTGGCGCGCGCGCCCAACCTTCCACTTTCCTCTTAACCGTTTCTTCGCTCCCCGATGGAGGTGTGGCCACTCCTGACTCCTGCCCTCCCTCCTGTGGTGAGCTGCCAGCGCTTCCCTCCTGGCTCCTTTCCTCTTCCCTGCTTCCTGGCGGTGACGCTGGTCCCGATTTCCAGCTGCTCCCCCCTGAGTCTCCTCTGGCTCTATCTTCCTGGGGTGCCTCCCTAGACTCCCCCCTTGCCCTGGCCACTGGTGCTCCTTTCTGTGAATCCTCTGATTCACTGGAAAGACTGGGAGATCTCGGGTCGTCGTCATCACTCATCCTTTCCTCTGTCTCCTCCCCTTCGCTCTCTGTTTCCTCCCTTGCCCGTGCCTCTGCACCTAAACCCCTGACAGCAAGTTTATCAAGGGCTTCGCGATGCAGACGGCGGCCATCACTGACACCCTTAGCTCCAAGAAGAAGAAGTTCATCTGGACAGAGCAGGCGGAGCAGTCCTTTCAGGCCCTCAAGCGTCTCTTCGCGTCGGAAGAGCAGCTGCTTCATGTCAACCCCAGCATGCCGATGAGGGTGGAGACAGACGCTTCGGACAGAGCAGTGGGGGCGGTCCTGCTGCAGAAGGACCAGCAGGGCGTGTGGCGGCCGGGAGCGTTTTACTCCAGGAAGCTCAGCAAGTCCGAGCAGAACTACACCATATGGGACAGGGAGTTGCTGGCCATTCATGCAGCGTTCAAGGCGTGGAGGCACTTTCTGATCGGCGCCAAGCACACGGTGCAGGTTTGCACGGACCACAAGAATCTGGAACACTGGCGCACGGCACAGTTCCTGAACCAGAGGCAGATACGTTGGGCTGAGTTCTTTGCGGACTTCGACTTCCGAATAGAGTATGTCCCGGGGGACACCAACATCATGGCAGACGCTCTCTCCCACAAGCCACAGTATCTGGAGGACGCAACACCAGCGGCCGCCATGCACATCTTTGCACCGACAGTGTGGGCGTGCGCCGCGGCGACCGTGGACCTAGAGGCGGTGCGGCGAGCGTTGCAGGGGGACTCCTTCGCACAAACGAAGATGGCAGAGGTGCGAGGGGGCAAGGCAGCGGCCGACGGTTTCCAGCTACGAGATGGATTGCTCATCCGTAAAGGGGCCATATACGTGCCGGGTGACGAACTTCGAGCCAAGGTGCTACAGCAGCTGCACGACGCACCCACGGCCGGGCACTTTGGCAAGGAGAAGACGGTGGAATTAGTAGCCAGGGATTTCTGGTGGCCTGGAATGAGAGGGGAGGTCGCAGACTACGTGGCGAGGTGTGACACTTGCCAGAGGGCAAAGACGGTGCACAAACCGCCGGCTGGACTGTTGGAGCCGCTGCAAACTCCAGTCGAACCTTGGGAAAGGGTGGCTCTGGACTTTGTCACGGATCTGCCCAGCTCAAGGGGCAAGACGGCAGTGTTGGTGGTGGTGGACCTGTTCTCCAAGATGGCGCATTTCATTCCGTGTGCTAAGGTGGCCACGGCAGAGCAAACCGCCAAACTGTTCATAGACCACGTGTTCAAGGTTCACGGTCTGCCACGGTCTATTCTGTCCGACCGCGGGCGGCAGTTCATCTCGAACTTCTGGCAGAAGCTGATGGGCTTCCTAAACGTCAAGATCAATCTGGCGTCGGCGAGACACCCGCAGACCAACGGGCAAGCGGAGCGAGCCAATGCCATCATGCAGCAGTACCTGAGATGTTATGCGAACCAACAGCCTGCGACGTGGGTGGATTACCTGCCGCTTGCAGAGTTTGCCTACAACAACACGAAGCACGTATCCACGGGCGTCACGCCGTTCTTCGCCAACAACGGGCGGCACCCTAGAACCTTTCCGGGACTGGAATGCAGGGGAGAAGGGGAGCCGCAGTCAGCAGATGCGTTCGCGTCGGAGCTGCAGGAAGTCCACGATCAGCTGCGGCGCCACCTGGAGCTGGCTAAACACGCATACAAGGTACAAGCGGACAAACACAGAAGGGTTGGCGAAGAGCTCCACGTGGGAGACTGGGTCTGGTTAGCAGCCCACGCAGTGCCGGCCAGGTCGTTGGCCAAGAAGAAACTAGGGCATAAACAACTGGGGCCCTACCAAGTCGAAGAGCAGGTCAACCCGGTGGCTTTCAGGCTGGCGCTTCCGGAGGGTTCCAGAATGCATCCGGTGTTCCACAGATCGGTGCTCACTCCCTACAAGGCACCGCACAGGTTCCAGGAACCCGGAACGGCGCCGAGTCCGCTCAGAGAAGGAACGGGGCACGCGGGAGTGGCACTGGAGGAGCGCATCAACGAAGTCACGGAGATTTTGGACTCCAGATGGGGGGAAGAGGGAGTAGAATACTTTCTCGCCAGGGAGGGCACCCCGGCCAGTGCTAACAGCTGGGTGCCGGGCTACGCTTTAGACGAACCTCTGCTCAAAGACGAGTTTCATGCCCTCTTCCCACATAGACCTATGCCAGCGGACTTTTTCGACGCCTGGCTTTTCACGCCCACGCTTTCGGACAGCACGTTCAGGGGGTTCGACTCGGACGAGGAACCGACACGAGACGTCCGTTCCCCGGAGGGGTCACCCTCGGGATCTGTCTCAGAACCCTCGTATTGGTGGGACGATAGGCCGGAGGAGCAGTTCCGCAGGAAGTGGCTGGACTGTTCCGGCCGAGCAACGCCGCCTGGAGGAAGTGCGGGAGAGACGGACATGGACATTTTCGGGGACGACCCTGGTTTCGAGCACGGCGGCACAGAGATGGAAGAGGAGGTGACTGTCGTCAACGAGAGCAGGGAGGAAGACCCGGAAGAGTTCCGATGGAGGCCTGCCACGGGAAGCGACCGATATCCGACGTTCGTCCCTTTGCAACAGCAGCCCCCAGCTCCAGCACCGGAAGGAGGGGAGGGGGGACTGGGGGGCTTCGAGGGGGGGATGGATGTCAGGGGTTTAGGTGCAGAGGCACGGGCAAGGGAGGAAACAGAGAGCGAAGGGGAGGAGACAGAGGAAAGGATGAGTGATGACGACGACCCGAGATCTCCCAGTCTTTCCAGTGAATCAGAGGATTCACAGAAAGGAGCACCAGTGGCCAGGGCAAGGGGGGAATCTAGAGAGGCACCCCAGGAAGATAGAGCCAGAGGAGACTCAGGGGGGAGCAGCTGGAGATCGGGACCAGCGTCACCGCCAGGAAGCAGGGAAGAGGAAAGGAGCCAGGGGGGAAGCGCTGGCAGCTCACCACAGGAGGGAGGGCAGGAGTCAGGAGTGGCCACACCTCCATCGGGGAGCGAAGAAACGGTAAAGAGGAAAGTGGAAGGTTGGGCGCGCGCGCCAAGTTCAAATGCAGAGGAAGGCGGCGCAGTGAGCAGCCCCGAAAGGGAACCAGGTCCTAAAGCCCGGCGCAAGGAGGCAGAAGGGTCCGGGTCAGCGTCAGAAGAATCCCGGAAGGAAGAAGCCCCGGGGGGTAGAGGGACCCAGAGGAGGACAGTCAGGAGGAAAAGGTGGAGCAAGGCTAGGATATTAAGTTGGTGCGCACGGGGCGGAGACTCAGACGGAGCCTCGCCGATCTAGCTAGTAGACGTAGAGTTGCAGACAGCAGCGTGAGAATGGAAACTGTAATTCAATAAAGACTTTTACTTAATGACCGCTGGCTAGCGTGATCCTCTGTGAGCTAGGATCTTGAAGCAGCTCTGACAAGGAGAAATACCAACTTGCTGATATAATTTTGGGAATTGGGATGCACGAGGGGGGGTGGGGGGAAGTCAGGGAACAAGGTTATGAAACGAGGATCTGCTGAATCTATATATGTTTTTGTTATGTGTTATTTTTTGTGTGTGTTTTGTTTTATAAAAGCGGAAAACCCAATAAAAATTAAAAAAAAAAAAAGAGGCGGAGACTAGTACAGGGAGTAGTGTAAGTGTCAAAAGGAAGGTCAGGGGTAGCGAGCGCGCGCCAAGTTCAAATGTGGAGGCGCGCGGAAATGGAGAAAGCCCGGAGGAGGAGCCCAGCCCCAAAGCACGAAGGAGGGGGGAACAGGCATCTCAGGAATCCGCTTCAGGAGAGAGCAGGAGGGAAGGAACGCAGGGGGGCAGAAAGACCCTGCGGAAAAGGAAAGACAGGAAGAGGTGGTCTAGCACAAGCCTCTTAAGTTGGTGCAGGGGCGGGAGCGAGTCAGAGGGGACTTCAAATGTCTGACGTTAGACACTCGGGGCTGCACGCCTCGGTTGTGGAACCAATAATGAACTGCAATAAACATCCTTGTATATAAGAAGAGCTTGGCGTTGGTCTTTTGTGAGCTGAGACCTGAGGCAGCCCGTGACAGTTAGGTTAAGGGGTTAGGGTTAGGGTTAGGGTTAGGGTTAGGGGTAGGGTTAGGGTTAGGTTAAGGGGATAGGGTAGGGTTAAGGTTAGGGTTAGGGTTAGGGTTAGGGTTAGGGTTAGG